>NC_142193.1:30422500-30547500 GCF_026936395.1 Plectropomus leopardus
CAGCACTGAGCGACTGATGCTCTGCACCGCTGATACAGACAGAAAGCAGGAGAGGAGGAGGGGGGAGCAGAGCGAGGAGACAGAAATAAGGAGAGCAGCGATGATTCGGCTGACGGGGCTCCCAGAGAAGCAGAGGTGTAACAAACAGTGAAGTGTGTTTTCAGCCTTCCTGTAAACTGCTCCCAACCTGAGGGGAGGAGAGAGAAACTCTAACTCTCCGTTTCGAGGCTAATGAAAAATGTATCCCCCCCTCTATCTGGAAACTGGAGCTGCTATAAATAGGGGGTGTGTGCTGTTCTCTTCACTTTGGCCACATGCAGCAACTGAGGCAGCTGGAGAGGCTGCAGAGACCTGGACTTAGGGTGGCAATATGGCTGATGATATAGACTCTCAGCCTGGCCAATTATTGGGACCGATATTTGGCATCATCTGTATCCGTATTGTATTTTAATGATTGTCGATTGAATATTTAAATTAAAAAGAAAGAGTTATCCTGGGAGGAACTTTTGCTCTGTAAAGCCTAGGGAGCTGTCTTTTTTTATTTAAATTTTATTTAGTATACAGACTGTTTACCAATATTGGCTCACATTGATCGCAATCCCCTTGTAATCATCATGACAGACCTGAAACTTGTTGCATGCTTGTTGTTTGCAATGCTGCTGCTTCCCATCCAGGAATTTTTGTGAGGGTCAATGCAGCACAAAGAACATTTACTCCCACTGTTGCCAGCTAGCGGAGCACACTGACTGAGCACCGCCTGCCAAACCGTCATGCCTGGCCCAGTCCAGGAAAGAGAAGGTGATATTTCCACTGTGAAATCAGATCCAGGGGAGGGCAAGCCGTGGCCTAGTAACAGCTGAGCAACACAGGCAACAGCAGACACAACAGCCGACCCCATCTGCCACCTCTGATCAGTCAGGCGGCGTGCCTGCCTGGGCAGTCCCGTCCCTGCTGCAGAGGCTGCAGAGGCTGCAGAGGCTGCTCTCTGGGTGCAGAGGCAGCAGAGGCTGCTCTCTGGGTGCAGAGGCTGCTCTCTGGGCGCAGAGGCTGCTCTATGGCTGCAGAGGCTGCAGAGGCTGCAGTGGCTGCAGAGGCTGCAGAGGCTGCAGCGGCTGCAGAGGCTGCTCTCTGGGTGTAGAGGCTGCAGAGGCTGCTCTCTGGCTGCAGAGGCTGCTCTCTGGCTGCAGAGGCTGCTCTCTGGGTGTAGAGGCTGCTCTATGGCTGCAGAGGCTGCTCTCTGGGTGTAGAGGCTGCAGAGGCTGCTCTCTGGGTGCAGAGGCTGCTCTCTGGCTGCAGCAGCTGCTCTCTGGCTGCAGCGGCTGCTCTCTGGCTGCAGAGGCTGCTCTCTGGCTGCAGCGGCTGCTCTCTGGTTGCAGAGGCTGCAGAGGCTGCTCTCTGGCTGCAGAGGCTGCTCTCTGGCTGCAGAGGCTGCTCTCTGGTTGCAGCAGCTGCTCTCTGGCTGCAGAGGCTGCAGACGCTGCTCTCTGGCTGCAGAGGCTGCTCTCTGGCTGCAGAGGCTGCTCTCTGGCTGCAGTGGCTACTCTCTGGCTGCAGAGGCTGCTCTCTGGCTGCAGAGGCTGCTCTCTGGCTGCAGAGGCTGCTCTCTGGTTGCAGCAGCTGCTCTCTGGCTGCAGAGGCTGCAGACGCTGCTCTCTGCTCTCTGGCTGCAGTGGCTACTCTCTGGCTGCAGAGGCTGCTCTCTGGGCGCAGAGGCTGCTCTCTGGCTGCAGAGGCAGCCTCGGTGCCATTGATCTGCAGAGGAGACCTTGACCGTTCCCCTGACAGTGCTTCACTCTGGTGATTTCATAACAAACACTGCAAATACTTCAGAGTTGGCTTTTGAAATGTGATCAATACACGCATATGCATGGTATCATATCACAGCAGGACACCTTCTGCTCCAGCTTTAACCCTTTGATACCCGAGCAAATTGGGCTGATTTCTGTCAAAAACATGGAAAAAGGCCATAAGCTACTTTCCAAGAAGTCAGTCCAAAAAAATAGTGAGAAATTAGTAAATAGTTATAGAAAATTACTGGAAAGTAAGTCAAAAGAGTTTAGGAAATAAACAAACAAAACAAGAAAAGTTACCCTAAGAAAATGCTAAAATATATATATATATATATTGTTTCCCTTTTTTTCTGTAACATAATTTTACATATAAAATTGAGGGAATTATAAATATAGTTTTCTGGATATTTTTCTCTTATTTTTTCTTTTTTTATCACATCTAATGATCCATCTACTAATCCACCCCAGCTAAACTCCTGAATGATTTCAGTTGTTTTTTAAAATGTTTTTTTAAGTAAAAAACAAACAAATAAAATAATTAAGAAAATTATTATCCAAGTGTTAAAAGGTTAATAAACTGGAAATTCTTGGTCGCTGAATTTTGGAGCGGGGAAAAAACTTGCACTGCAGTTGATGAATCGGTGTCATTCCCTGTTCGTTACATACTTGTGAAATCATGTTTGTGTTTGTCAAAATCATGGTGACATGAAAAAGCAAACAGGATGTCAAATGGTTACATCAGGATCCTGCAGAATGAGGGACCACATGTGGCTTTAATTCAAACGTGCAAAAACTCTCTCCATATGAGAGTAAGCATGCATTTTTGCTTTCGTTTGTTTTTCGATGCTGCTGCTGTGCCCGTCGCCCTGCAGCAGATCCAGCATTACAAACTAGAAAAACAGCCGAATAGGAAAATGGGACACGTACGTTCGGTTCTGGCATTTGCATCACAGAAATATTCAAAATGCTAAAAAAGTGAGGATACATGAGGTCAAGATGCAAGAAAGAAAGACACACGTCATGTTTGTGCAGGAGCAGCGAGGCAGGAGAGAAGCAGAGGGAGTGTGGGAAAGAGAGCGGAGTCGCCGAAGACAGGACGGACACTGAGCTGAAGTGGGCGGCAGGAGACAGACAGACGGACGATCTTTTTGCCATGGAGGAATGCTGAGGCTTTCTGACAGCTGAGGCTTATCTACCGACACAAAGGCCCGTTTGTAGCCCGCTAGTGTGGCGCAGCCTGGTGTGTATCCTGGTGTGTACCCGTGTGTATACTGGTGTGTGTCCTGGTGTATGTCCTGGTGTGTGTCCTGGTGTATACCCTGGTGTGTACCCTGGTGTGTACCCTGGTGTGTATCCTGGTGTGTTACCTGGTGTGTACCCTGGTGTGTATCCCGGTGTGTACCCTGGTATGTTATCTGGTGTATACCCTGGTGTGTATCCTGGTGTGTACCCTGGTGTGTACCCTGGTGTGTATCCTAGTGTGTTACCTGGTGTGTACCCTGGTGTGTACCCTGGTGTGTACCCTGGTGTGTATCCTGGTGTGTATCCTGGTGTGTACCCTGGTGTGTACCCTGGTGTGTATCCTGGTGTGTATCCTGGTGTGTATCCCGGTGTGTACCCTGGTGTGTACCCTGGTGTGTATCCTGGTGTGTATCCTGGTGTGTATCCCGGTGTGTATCCCGGTGTGTACCCTGGTGTAGGATCTGGGGTCATTAGGTAGGACCTCTTTTTCTGATAAAAAAGCTCTATTTTGCTGCTGTTTTATGCACTCTGGCACTTTATGTAAACTAAAAGTACAAAAACAATCCCCAGTGTGAATCACTTCATTTTTATTGTGAATTAGAAACTGGTTGGGAAGCCACCTGGCACCCTACTGGGCACCAGAGAATCAGCGTTTTAGCAGATGTTGATCACGCTATGATATAAATATGGAAATCTTCCCAGCGAACCTCGCTGAGGACACGGCCTGTGGGAGGCGTTACGTTAAGTCTGCAGTAGATGCCGCCGAGCTCAGGGGGGTAAGTCAAATACACTGGAAAACGTTTAGAGACGTAGGGGTTTCTTCTTCTAAGAGGGAGCTGAGAGGGAAAATTCTCTTCCTGATAGAAAACCAACACCGTCAGACACATGTTTTCAATTTCTCTTAGCCGAGGGGCAAATCAAGAAGCTCCGAAGCCAATTCTGAACCACGGAGACGAAACCATGACAGTACGGTATGAGAGGGAAAACAGAGAGGAGGAAACTGGGGGACAATTCAGTGCATATGAGAAACTGATAATACCACCTTAACTGAAGCATTCAGCTCTTTCTTTATGTGACCAAACTGACACACTCCCCTTTAGTTTTAACATCATTTAACGTGTAAGTATATATACATCACCCCTTTAACAGCAGCAGCATTGTGACCTCACAGCTGACATTTTCTACAGTCAAAATAGCTTTTCGAAAAAAAATTGCCAAAATCCAACTTCATTTTATACGATTTAGTGTTCTGATTATACTTTAATTCTGTTCATTTTGGCTGACAAATTGATGCATTTTACTTTTTACTTTTTTTTATACAAATCTAATAATTAATTCCAGATAAATCAGATGTTTTTTAAACATCTCATATATTTATTTTATTTTATGGAAATTTTTGTAATTGCGGGACATTTCTCGCCAAGCTGCTCATATTGTTTTTCATATGTTTTTTAAGTAAATTAAACCAATTTTCTCAGGTTTCAGAGGTTTAGATGCATGTGAAAGGCAGCACGAGAACACTAACAGGCATTGTAACCTCTCAGCTGACATTTACTACAATTAAAACAGCTTTTCGAAAAACTTGCCATACGATGCATTTTAGTATTTTGATTATACTGTCATTATGTACAATTTGGCTGAAAAAATGGTGCATCCCCAATTACGAGTGAATGCAAAAAATGTGGCCCGCCGTCCCTGAACCAGAGTGTCTCAGGTGATAACCAACCCACTTACTATTCTTGGAAAACATGTCACTAAATGGGTCAAGATCACAACTAGAACGCCACAGAGCCGCTCCGTCTGCAGTGAAACTGGATTATTGGGACATCGCGGTGATGCAGACCAGCACACAAACGCTGGCTGCGATAAATGCAGAGCAGTAACATACAATTAAGAGATAGTGACACGAAAAGCATTTTATTTTTTCGAAGATATCGCTTCTTTTCCTGCTGTGATTGTGCCCCCCAGAGCAGGTATTTTAGGAAAAAACAACATTTTTCTAACCGTAACCAAGTGGTTTTGTGCCTAAAGCTAACCACACATTGTTGAAGCATAAAGTTTGAACATATCCTGAACATAAGAACGCACAAATGTTACATATCTGTGGTTTGCAGAAATGTAAAATGGCAACTTTTTTTTTTTTGGCGACTGGGTTGCATTTTGGGCCAAATGTGTTTAGTTTTACACAGCAGGACTGCAACGGAAGAGAGAGAGAGGTCAAGCCGTCTCTGTGATCAAACAAGACCCGCCAGCGGGAGCGCAGAGCCGCACAAACAAACCGAAACCCGTCGTGTTTATGGAGGAGGCCTGCCTTCGGCTGAGGTGAGAGGAGCCGCGGGGGGAGGTAACAATCTGTAACCCAGAGGCACTCAGGAGATCCAGCAGGGCTGAAAGTCTGGCAATGTTTAAAAGACTAGCGAGACCCGTCACTCACACTGTGAGTGTGTGTGTGTGTGTGTGTGTGTGTGTGTGTGTGTGTGTGTGTGTGGTCAGGATTCATACAGAACAGCAAATAACTCAATGCCCTCTCTGTCCGCAAACAAAGAATAATAAATAACAGCTCTCAGTTTCACACAAGAGTGCAAAAGACAGACGGCTTTAGGTCAGTCCTGAAGCCCCGAACAGCTGAGTTGTTTTGAAAAACGTCACTGACGTCATGTTTTTAGCTGCACGGTTGCCTGTAGCTCCTGGTAAGGGAGTCACGGTCACTGTGTATCAATTTATCTTATAATCTTAATTTCAATTTGTTTTTTAGTTTGACTTTTAATTTTATCTTTTAACTTATCTTTCTATTTTGTCTTGATCCTGCTTAGAATAATAATAATAATAATAACAATAATAATTATAACGCATTACATCTAATTAATTAAATTTTAAAAATTGTAATAAAAACTTAAATGACCATAACAATAATAACATAACAACAACAATAATAATAATAATAATAATAATAATAATAATAATAATGCATTACATTTAATTAATTTAATTTAAAAAACTTAAATAACCATAACAATAATAATAATAATGCATTCACATGCTCCTATAATAATATAGTTTTCAACTTTCACTCGACTTTTCATCGGCATGAAGGTGAGTAGATAATGACTGAATTTTCATTTTTGGGTGGACTATTCCTTTAAGACTAATGAGCATACAGTCATTACTAAATCATAACTAGCTAGGGGTAAAATTTAATCTGCAGCCGTGAGAGGCAGGACATCTGTGAGTTTTGAGGGTAATTATTGGTGGACAGTATAAACTGTTAAAGTTTACTCACGTATATGAGTCCCGAGTAGTAGCGGTCCTTCAGGTTGTGCAGCACAGACGCCTCGTTCAGGCAGGTGAGCTCCGCCATGTCCTCCACCTTGCTAAACTTGGGCGGGTTCATCTTCTGGATGTCGTCCTTGTTGATCACAATTTTCTTGCCGTTCTCGGCCAGCTCCACCAGCACCTCCTCGCCGCGCTCCTCCCGGATACTGGCCGCCTCGAAGCCGTGGCGCTCTGAGGGGATCCACACCAGCTTCTTGGCCGTCCAGTCGGCCTGTGTGGCCGGGTTGTAGACCACCGCCCGGTCCACAAACAGGTACCGCTCCGGGTCCTCTTGCCCACTCCGATGAGACATCTTAGCTGTTACCAGAGCAACGTGGCCACCTGGAACAGACAGAGAGGGACGGCAACATTACAGGACGCGTAATCTATGAAACATCATACAAACCTCATGGACGCTTTAAGAACCCTCTAACAGACCTCCGTGTCTCAGTAGGGACTCATAACGTTTTGGTTTTTTACCTCAAGAGATAATTTTTAGGACAATTCTCACATTTTAGGACATTTTCAAGTTTGTTAGGACATTTGTAGGATTTTAGGACATTTCTATTATTTTAGAACGTTTCCAGGATTTTAGAACAATTCTTGCATTTTTGGTCATTTCCAGGATGTTAGGACATTTGTAGGAGTTTAGGACATTACTTGGATTTTGAAATGTTTCTAGGATTTTGGGACATTTCTGGGATGCAAGCATGTTTCAAGGATTTTAGAACAATTCTGAATTTTTGGACATTTCCAGCATGGTAAGTCATTTGTGAAGGTGTAGGACATTTCCAGGACTTTAGATCATTTCTAGGATTTTAGGACTTTCTAGAATGTAAGCATGTTTGAAGGGTTTTCAAGGGTTCTATGGACATTTCTGGGATTTTAGAACAATTCTTGTAGGACAATATTATAATTGTAGGACATTTCTATAATTTTAGAACATTTCTAGGATGTTAGAACAACTCTGGCATTTTTGGACATTTCCAGGATGTTAGGGCATTTGTAGGAGTTTAGGACATTTCTAGGATTGTAGCATGTCTCTAGAATTTTGGGACATTTCTGGGATGTAAGCATGTTTTAAGGATTTTAGAAAAAATCTGGCATTTTTGGACATTTCTAGGACTTTAGAACATTTCTAAGATGTTTCAAGGGTTTTCAAGGGTTCTATGGACATTTCTGGGATTTTAGAACAATTCTTGCATAATAGGACATTTCCAGAATTTTAGGACATTTCTATAATTGAAGGACATTTCTATAATTTTAGAACATTTTTAGGATTTTAGCATGTTTCAAGGATTTTAGAACAATTCTGGCATTTTTTGACATTTCCAGGATGTTAGGACATTTGTAGGAGTTTAGGACATTTCTAGGATTTTAGGACATTTCTAGGATGTAAGCATGTTTCAAGGGTTTTCAAGGGTTCTACGGACATTTCTGGGATTTTAAAACAATTCTTGCTTAATAGGACATTTCCAGGATTGTAGGACATTTCTATAATTGAAGGACAATTCTACAATTGTAGGACATTTCAATAATTTTAGAACATGTCTAAGATTTAAGGATGTTTCTAGAATTTCGGGAAAGTTTTAGGATGTTAGTGTTGTTACAGTGGATCCTCCACTGGCACTTTTTTTGATAAACAAGCTCTATTTTAATGCCATTTTATGCACTCTGGCAACTTATACTGAAAGTACAAAAGCAATACCCAGTGTGAATCACTTAAACTGTGCAACTGGCACCCCTGTACGTTGAATATCACTAGTATGTGGAAAAGTACTCCATACAACCCCACTCAAACAAAAAGTACTGTCCCTTTAACTCTAAAACTGATACAGTTTTGCAGACAATAACACCATAATACCTAGACTACAGTTGCAGCTTTTTGTGTGCCCCCCTGACATCTTTCAGTGGCCACCTCTGTAAAATTTTGGGAGCGCCCCTGCGTCTCTCTGAATGGGTCTGCACGGTAACAATGCGCATACTGCGTAGTCTCCAGCCTCTCACACAGCACATCAAACTGGACGGACAGACGTCGCGAATGACAAAATATCACCAGTAACCGCTTTATTAAAATCAAATGCAACCTTAAGGCACATCCCCGCCGTCCAGATCAAAGCTCATACCTGCACTTGTGCTCAGATACAGTTACACAACAGATGACATGACTGTGCACTGGCGAGTCCCCAAAAAAAGGCACAACGAGCGGAAAGTTGTGGTCCTGTTTACAAATATTTACGCTAATATCTGCGGTAAATAACCGCTGCGCAGCTAACTGTTGAGGCTAATTTAAAGTGAATAACGCCGGATAACGTTAGCTTAAAGTCCGGTTAGCGTCAGGATTCAAAAACAACAAACACGGCAAAGATAAAAGCGCACTCGTGAAGCTAGCTTACCGCGGCTAACAGCACTCACCTCGCGTTTATTCAGCGACATTTAAAGGTGAAATAAGTGTCAGCAGCTCAGCTCGCATTTAAAGGTGCGTTTTTCACTCACGAGCTAACGTTTCACGAGCTGAACTAAGTTTCCAGAGACATCCATCCGCCGCACGCGCTGCCTCCTCCCCTCTCGTACCTGTCCTCGCGCTCAGTTATAATAACTTACCTGGTGATAGTGTGCGAAGCAGCAGTCAGATCCTGTTCACCGAGCAGCAGTGCGTGTGTGTGTGTGTGTGTGTGTGTGCGCAACTCCACACCACTGAATGAAATGCGGGCATGTACCGGAGCTCCTCCGCCGCCTCAGAGCTGCTGCCGCCGCTGCTGCCTCCACACTGACTGACGGGGGCCCCTCCTCAACCGAGCAGCACCCGAGCGGCCCCCGCCTACCGCACACACACACACACACACGCACGCACACACACACACACACACACACACACACACACACACACACACACACACACACACACACACACACACCGATACTCAACTCACGGCCCGCGGGCCAAATCTGGACAACGAAACGGTGTAAGGTGGCCCCCCAACTATTTTCTAATTCACAATACAAATAAAGTGATTCACACTGGGAATTGTTTTTGTACTTTTAGCATCCATTAGGTGCCAAAGTGCATAAAACAGCGTCAAAACAGAGCTTTTTTTTTTATCAAGAAAACACCAGTGGAGGATCCACAACACCCTTAACAGAGGTCCTACATAAGACCCAAATGTCCTAAAATCCCCCCAAAAGTTCCTAAGATGTGACAAAAATCTTAAAAACAGGTTAAATTCATTGAAAAGTCCGTAAATGCAAGAAATGTCCTAAAACAGCATCAAAATAGAGCTTTTTTTTATCAAGAAAACGTTAGTGGAGGATCCTAGGCAAGACCCAAATGTCCTAAAATCTCCCCAAAAGGTCCTAAAATGTGACAAAATCTTAGATATAGGTTAAATTCCTTGAAAGGTCCTTAAATGCTAGAAATGTCCTAAAACAGCATCAAAATAGAGCTTTGTTTTTTATCAAGAAAACACCAGTGGAGGATCCCAACACCCTTAACAGAGGTCCTAGGTAAGACCTAAATGTCCTAAAATCCCCCCAAAACGTCCTAAAATGTGACAAAAAGCTTAGATATTAAATTAAATTCCTTGAAAAGATCTTTAAATGTTAGAAATGTCCTAAAATCCTTGAAACATCCTAAAATCTGATACATGTTCTAAAATCCTAGAAATATGCCAGAATCAGAGAACTGCCCCAAAAATCCTAGACACATCGTGAAATCCTAGAAATGTGCCCCGATCAGGCAATGTCCTAAAATCCCAGAAATGTGCCAAAATCCTAAAATTATCAAAAAAATCCTTGAAACATCCCAAAATCTGAGGAAAGGTCTTAAATCCTAGAAATGTTCTAAAATCTTTGAAAAATGCCAAAATCAGAGGAGTGCCCTAAAATCCTAAAAACATCATAAAATTTTAGATGATTCCTAAAATCCTGGAAACATGTATGGGGCCCTCCCGATTGGCCCCTGGCCTCATGTCATTCAGTGAAAGTGACCCTGCAGGTCGCACTGCGACATCATCTGTGGTGACTCACCTGTGCAGAAACGTTCACGCTCAAACCTCATAATCATTTTTAGCGCCTGATTTAACACAGTTACACGTTTAAAAAAGAAAGCACCCAACAACCCCTCATCTGATAAATAAAGAACAGTCCCTTAGCACAGCTGAACATTTTGGTACCTTCAGATACCTCTTAACAAAAACCCTAAAAGACTTTTTTTTTTAAAGACAGGCACATTTTCATGCGTAAAATTATTTTAATTTTACACATTTTCTACATCTTTTTTTTTTTTTTACTAATTTTCAGGTAATTTCTAGCACTTTTTTCAAACATATTTCTTGCTATTTTTTGGTTAATTTCTTTTATTGCTCATTGCCTATTTCTTTTGTTTTCAAACAAAAAATCAAGCCAGTGTGCTCAGGTTTCAAAGGGTTAAGCCATCTCTTTCTTTTCTGCTGTGAACTGAAACATCGCCCTCTTGTGTCTGAAAACCACAACAGCAGCATTTTAGGCCCCAAACTCACGCAGCCAGACATCACTCTGCATAAACACAGCTTCGGTTTTACAGCGTTGTTTTATTACAAATGGAAAGTTTCATATAGAGACAGAAAATCGTGTTTTCGGTCATTAAATAGCGTCCACACTGACGGCATCACGAAGTTTTACATCAAATACAAAGAAGGAATCGTATGTTTATGTACAGTCTGTTAGCGTAGGAGCATTCAGCGTCCTCCCCTCCACGCTCCTCCACCCCTCCTCTTCATCCCTCCTTTTCCTCCCCCTCCTCCTCCTCCTCCTCCTCTTACTTTCTTCCTCACTCCGCTTGCTTGTTCTGTGTCATCCTCGTCTCCGTCTCCTCCTTTGGGCCTTTTCCTTTTATCACCTTGCTCTTTCATTTCCTAAAAAGAAAAAAAATAATAATATAAATTAATAAATAGGTTTTTATTTCTCAACGTGATTCTTTTATCATTGGGCATATTAAAAATATATATATATTATTATAATAATATAAATAAAAGATAATGGTGGGGGTTCAACGTGATTCTTTTATCTTTGGGCAGATTGAAAAATAAATAATAAAAATAAAAATAAATAATAGATAATGGTGGGGGGTTAATTTGATTCTTGATTTGTTCCGAATTAAACTCTTTGAAACTTGAGTAAAATGGTTTAATTTCTTTAAAATAACTGGAAAGAAGGGGATGAGTAACTTAACAAGAAGTGGCTTTAAATGATCAGGAAATTAGGGAAAAAAATGCCTAAAAACATCAGAAAAATAAATAAGAAGCTTTAAACAAAAAAAATCTGTAACATAGCTGTAAATATAAGTTTTGAATGTTGTTATCTGGACATTTCTCCCTGTTTTTTTTTTTTTTTTATATAATATCTAACAAGCAACTTGAACACATTGCCCAAAAATTATAAATAAATAAGTAAAGTTACAAGAAAATTACCTGAAAATTAGCAAAAAAGAGAAATGTTTTTATTTTAAAAATATGTTTATAATTTTTTTCTGTAATATGATTTTAAATATATAATAATGATGATTCTGAACATAGTTTTATGTACATTATCCCTAGTTTTCAATAATTTTCCCCAAATCATTCCCCCTTTCTTAAATTTTCTTTTCACCTATTAGTAGTGATTTGCAATTTGTGGGACATTTCTTGACAAGTTACTTTTTTTCGCTACGATTTTGATGGAAATGAAACCAATTCACTCAGGTTTCAAAGGGTTAAACAGCTTGTTAGAGGTGAAAACTGATGTCGAACCAGGTTTTAAAGTGTTAAGAATAGCAATTATTAAAGGAAATGACACTGAAAATGACATTCAAGTTATTTAGACACACAGTTAACACATTTTTCCTCGGGTTTAATATAGTACGTCCTTGTATTTACACAAAAATAATAACAATAAACTTGATTTCTATGGTGCTTTTTTTAAACCCTAGTTACAAAGTGCTTCACAATACAATATAATATCATAAATAATATCAGACAGCTAAGGTAAAACAACATCGTCAGAGCTGGAAACCATCAACGAAACAATGGTAAGGTGTAATAAATACAAACGGAATAAAACTGGGCCCAGTACTGAGCCCTGTGGGACACCACACCACATCAAAGTGGTTGAAGAGCTGAAATTGTCAACAGTAACTTTGAAGTATCTGTTAAATATGTCATGTGGTTGAGGTAAAATGTGAAAAAAAAAGTGATGACCTACCAGTCTGGCAAATCTCTGGGCCTCGCTCACCCTCTCCACCAACATCATCACTTCCTCTTCCTGCGTGGGGAAGGCCGGAAGTTTCTTCCCGATCAGACTTTCGATTCGCTGGAAAAGCTCCACGTCATATCTGAGATGACACGATACGTCACTTTACTGCAGGAAACTCATTACTTTTTTATATTCAGAGTGAAAATACAAGAGAAAACGCAAAAAACACGATAGACAGAGACGTTAAAAATGAAGTTCGGTGGCAAACGTTCGTTCTTACTGAGTCACAAAAGTGATGGACTTTCCGGAGCGTCCTGCTCTGGCTGTTCGTCCGACTCTGTGGATGTAGTCCTGCGAAGGCAGACGCATACAAACATTAAATCGAATCACAGTATTTCAGTAATCCTGTTAAACGTCGGCACCTCGGTACCTTGGAGTGGGTGGGGATGTCGTAGTTGATGACGCAGTCCACATGAGGAATGTCCAGTCCTCTGGACGCCACGTCGGTCGCCAGCAGCACCGACCGAGACTTGGACTTGAACTTGTTTAGCGCTCCGAGACGTTTGTTCTGACAAACAGATGGAGGAAGATCCGCAGGTGAATACGGCATTAAAAAAACACCAAAAAAAGTGACTGAGGAGAGGAGTTTGGCTCTGATGGAAACGCGTCTATAAAGCCTGAAGAGTCGGAGATGGCGTTCCAGGAAATTTGATTTTTTGACACCATAAGTCTCAAACTATATATAATCGCCACGCGGTTTTATGCCTCCGATCACCACGCAAGTTGAGCCTACAGTTTGTTTCCATTTCTGTGAAAACACGGACGCTTCACACACGGGAGGTCTCGACAATCGGCGCAGACTCAAGGTGGTTCTTGAGGGTCCTTGAGTTACGGCCAAAACCATGTTGTATGAGTCTCTGTGACCTTGACATGTGACCTTCACCTTTCAGCTTTTTTTTATTTTTTATTTTATTATTTTTATTGTTTTTCGTTAGCATGCTAACTTCCACAGAGCCTAGCAGACAATAGTAAAATAAAATAAACATGTACCCATATAAACACACGTATATACAGAGACTTAGAAAAAACAAAATAAAAACAAAGGCCTATTGCACATCGTTAGCTACAAAAAATGCAAGAAAATAGGTAAATATGACTTAATCATAAATTAATTAATTAACAAATTCAACAGAATTTTGTTTGTGCTAAATTTGGGGAAATTCCCTCAGGGCGCTATCGAGATATCGCGCTCAAGAACAGGACGAACGTGTGGACAGACAACCCAAAAACAAAATTCCCTCCGGACACGGCGCCGAGGCGCGAAAATAGTGCGGTTTAACAGTATGAAGGTATACTGTATAGCACAACGGCTACAGTAATAATACCAATACTACTACTACTACTACTACTACTACTACTTCTTATTATTATTAAATAATAATAATAATAATAATAATAACAATAATAATAATAATATTCATTATTATTATTATTTTTTTTATTATTATTATTATTATTATTAGACCCATAAAGTAATGAAAACATAAGGTTTTTGATATTGTGAAAGCCTTGTATTTTTCTGTTTTGATAATTGTTTGTTTTATGTCCCTCGGCTCCACTGAAAATCAGGGTTCACCCTCAGTGTGTTTTCGGAGGTTTTAAATAAAAGAAAAAAACAAGGAATGCTTTTTTTTGTTGTTCGCTGCAGTAAACTGCACTAATGTCTGTCACGGCACGTAAACGAAAAGCTTCCGAATGTTTGGCAGAGAACAACGCGTCAGCAACTTTTCTATGTTTTAATAAATATGTGTGAACAGTTAAACCTTTAAAACTTACAGCTTTATCACAAATACTAACGTCTGAAACCGAGAGCTTCCAGACACATTCATGAGTGTGTGTGAGTGTGTGTGTGTGTGTGTGTGTGTGTGTGTGTGTGTGTGTGTGTGTGTGTGTGTGTGTGTGTGTGTAGCTCTACCTGACTCATCTGACCATGAAGAGGGATCGCCGTGATGCCGAGGTTCCTTAACAGCAGCGCCACCCGCTGGGCGTTATTACACGTGCTGCAGAAAATCATGAAGGAGTTTCCGGCCAGCTCGTTCAGGATGGACACCAGGTAACAGTCCTGTCGTAAAAACACACACAAACATTCAAAAACACTCAAATACACTTAATATAAACAGTCTCATAAAGTGACTGCAGTACTCAGAGGATGGACGGCTGGCAGCACGACGGTACAGTCATTAAAACATGCAGGGAGCGTGTACTACTGCAGTACACACTCCCTCAGCTCCAGTGAAAATATTTAAGTTTACTAATACACACATGTACACTTCAGCATTTACATACTGGTGTATATGTGTGAGTAAAAGAGCATATGTGGATATAGAAGTATTATATATTTATTTTTCTTTTTACAAAAACGATGAGGAAAAAAGTTGAGGAAAGAAAAAAATTAAATTATCCTGTAAACGGCATTAAATCTGCTTTACACTGGCATTACAATCGTAAAATTCAGTATTTTTCACGCTGTTTATAAAAAAGTCGTTAGAGAAAAAATATCACCAAAACAATTTTTTTAAGTGATTTTTTTAAAAAGCACCAACATTTTTTTCAAGACACCAAAAATCCTACCAAAAATCATAAAGACTTTAAAAAAAATTGCAAAATGCTTTTAGACAAAGAAATTGTAAAGGTAAAAAAGTACCAATTTTCCTTTTTAAAATCACCAACATTTTTAAAGAAAAAAAATCACTTAAGATTTTTTTTTAAATCATTTAAAAAAGTTTTGAAGTAAAAGACTCTGCAAAAACATTTTTTTAAAGAAAAAAAGCTCTACGTATGTACAAATTAGCTGACTTTTAGGAAAAATAATTGCCTTTTTTTTCAAAATGACCAAAAAATTTACAGGGAAAAAAAAGCAATCGAGGAACGGACAGACGGACAATAACAGAAAAAAATAAAAATAAAAAATTTACTCAATGAACAGATTCAAATAAGCGACAACAGCATCATCTGAAGAGCAGTATAAACTTACTATCTCCCTCTCAGCTGAGAGCGACCCGTACCTTGTATTTTGACGGTATGAAGATGTAGTACTGCTGCAGCTTGTCCACGGTGGAGTATTTGGTGGAGACGGCACACTTCACGGGGTCTTTGAGAGCCGCTCTCTGGAGTTTCTGGACCTGAAACCAAAGCAAAGAGCGTCAGAGCAGGAGGAGCGTGCAGGTAAACCTGCAGAAACCTGCAGCACCGAAGACACCGAATACCTCACCGAAGACACCGAATACCTCACCACAGACACCGAATACCTCAACGAAGACACTGAATACCTCACCGAAGACACCGAATACCTCAACGAAGACACTGAATACCTCACCACAGACACCGAATACCTCAACGAAGACACTGAATACCTCACCGAAGACACCGAATACCTCACCACAGACACTGAATACCTCACCGAAGACACCGAATACCTCACGCTGCATCAGGCAGGCCCTAAAAAAGCATCCTCACTGTCGAAGTGCCGGTTTACCTTTTTGGTCATGGTGGCGGAGAACAGGAACGTGCGTCTGTCTCTGGGAATCACCTTCAAGATTTTATCCACCTGGTGAAAGAAAGACGGTTATTTCATTATTTTTCATTATTTATGCATAACTGTGTTATAAAGTGATCCCTCATGATCTGCGTCAGTGACTCAGAGTTTTGGGTTTTGACCCACCTCCGTCTCAAAGTCCATGTTGAGGATTCTGTCGGCTTCGTCCATGACCAGGAACTTGAGCGCTCGGAGGGAGAAGCCCTTCGTGTTCTCCATGTGGTCGATCAAGCGTCCGGGCGTGGCTGTAAACACATTTCAACACATTAGTGCGAAAATTACACGTCGCCAAAACTTCTGCCTATTTATAACAAAAAACCGCCATCAAACGGCTCAACACGCGGAAACACATCCAGTCATAGAGACAGCCTCAGTTTACAGAAATGTGCTAAAATCCGAGAAACGTCCCCAAATCCTTCAAAAGTCCTGAAATCAGAGACATCTTAAAATCCTAGAAATGCATTAAAATCCTAAAAACATCCAAAGTCCAAGAAATGTCCTAAATCCTACAAACTTCCTAGAAATGTTCTAAAAACCTAAAAATATCCTAAATCCTAGAAACATCATCAGTCCTAAACTCCTAAAATGCCAGAATTTTCCAAACGTCCAGAAATCCTACAATCGTCCGAAAATCCTAGAAACGTCCAAAAATGCTAGAACTGTCCTAAAATCCTGGAAACCACTTGAAAGTCGAGTGTGTTCGGACAGACGTGTAAACACATCTCCATCACTTCATCACATTCGTGCTAAAATTATTTGTTGCTAAAAACTTCTGAATATTGAAACAACTTAAAAAAACACGAGCAAACGCACACAGAGAAGAAGAAGAAGAAGAAGAAGAAGAAGAAGAAGAAGAGACCGCTGATGTTCGTGAGTTTGACTCGTTGTCTTACCAATAACGATGTGCGGTTTTTTCGCCAACACCAACGACTGAGACATCATGTCGATTCCTCCCACGATCACAGCTGCAACACAAACCAGGAACAAAAAACAATTAGGTAAAGAAATAACGAAAGTCATCAGCATCCTTTCAAACCTGTGAGGGACACAAACGCTTAAGATGTCTAATCCTGAAATAAAATACAATAAATTAAAGAATATAAGACATCTGTTTTCTTAAATTAAAATAACATAAATAAATAATAATAATGATAATAATAATTATTATTATCATTAGTAGTAGTGGTAGTAGTGGTAAAACAAAATTAATTAATTAATTAAAAAAGGAATATTAAGTAAACTACACACTAAATTAGAAAATTAAATTAAACCATAATATTTAATGTCTCTTCCCTGAATTAAAAAAAATTAAAAATAAAAATAAAAAAATAACGAGATGAGATGTCTAATCCCTAAATTAGGAAATTAAATTAAAAACTAACATTTGGATGTCTAATCCCGTGATAAAAAATAAAATAAAATAATAATAATAACAACATTAAGATGTTTAATCCCTTAAAAATTAAAATAAAACAAAATAAAGAATATTAAAATGTTGCATCCCTAAATTAAAACAAAAGACAAAAACAATAATAAGACGTCTAAATCCATTTTATGCACCGTTTCACACCTCCGCTGGACACGTACCACACTTCACCCCGATGCTGGAGCCCAGGGCCTCGAACTGCTCCGAGATCTGGAAGGCCAGCTCCCTGGTGGGCGTCAGGACGAGGGTGTGGAGCCTCTGCGGCGAGGACAGCAGGGACTGCAGGATGGGCAGAGCAAAGGCGCCCGTCTTTCCCGAACCGGTCTCCGCCAAGCCGATGACATCTTTACCTGCGGATCACGAAGAAGGCGGACGTTGTTGAGGTCGTGTGAGCGGCTCTCTGCACCGAATCAGATTATAGAGCTAACGCGTGATCTGGTGCATCACATGGTGTCGTTTATGTTTTAAACAGTCGGTGGTCCTTCTTAAATAAAAATTAACAAATAAATGTCTGAAAATTCCAGGAATATCCTAAATCCTAGAAATGTGCAAAAATCTGAGAAATGTCCTAAAAAAATTTTTTAAAATGTGCCAACACTTCAGAGCCGTCCTAAAATCCGGGAAATGTCATAAAACCTTAGAGAAATCCTAAAATCCTAGAAACATCCTTAAATCTTAGACATGTCATAAAATCCTAAAAATATGCTCAAATCTTGGAAAGGTCCTAAATTCCCCAAAATGTCCTTAAACCCTAAAAATGTCCTAAAAATGTTTTTAAAAAATCCTAATCTCCTAAAATCCTAGAAACATCCCAAAGTCGTAGAAATGTCCTAAAATCCTAGAAATGTGCTAAAATCGTAGAAACATCCTAAAATCGTCTAAACTTACTAATATCTTAGAAAGATCCTAAAATCCTTAAAATCTCCTAAAATTGTGCAAGCATCCTAAAATCCTCAAAGTAAAACAATTTGCTAAAACCTTGGGAATATCCTAAAATCGTAGAAACTTACTGATTTCTAAGAAAGATCCTAAAATTTCCTAAAATCCTGGAAACGCCCTAAAATTCTGGAAACATCCTAACATCCCAAAACCCTTGAAATCCTTGAAACGTGGGGCTGCTGTGCCTGACCTCTGACCTCCTGTCACTTTGTTAAAGTGTAGCATCAATAATAAAAATAATAATAATAATAACAATAATAATAATAATAATAATAAAAGTGTATTTCACAGCAGTGAACGCGGATCTGCTGCAGAATGATTTTATACAAACATTTACTTGAATATTACTTGGATTGTAGTAGTATATAAACACTGTAGTATTGTTACTTCGTTGTTATGTGTCTTCACGTTAACGTTGTCTCGCGGCTGTGTCTCGCGGCTGTGTCTCGCGGCTGTGTCTCGCGGCTGTGTCTCGCGGCTGTGTCTCGCGGCTGTGTCTCGCGGCTGTGTCTCGCGGCTGTGTCTCGCGGCTGTGTCTCGCTGCTGTGTCTCGCTGCTGTGTCTCGCGGGTGTGTCTCGCGGCTGTGTCTCGCGGCTGTCTGTGTCTCGCGGCTGTGTCTCGCGGCTGTCTGTGTCTCGCGGCTGTGTCTCGCTGTCCCGTGTGTTGTTGTCACGTGTGGCGGGCTCACAGGTCTCACCTGTGTACCTGTCCGCTCACCTTGCAGCGCCACAGGAACCGCTTCGATCTGGATCTTTGTCGGACTTTTCCATCCCAGCTGATCGCAGGCCTCACAGAGGACCTCAGTGACGCCCTGTGGACACCGGAGACACCCGGGGGACACCGGAGACACCCGGGGGACACCGGAGACACATTACAAACTGTTTCAGCTTCTTGTTTACGTCGCCAACATGGCGTCTCTTCTTCTTCGTGGACTCACCAGGTCTCTGAAGGTCTTCGCCGCCGCGCTGGTTTCTCCGCCGTCTCCCGGACTGGTTTCTTCTTCTCCGCTCGAAGCTTCGAGACTTTCTTCTGAGTTTGGCTTCACGTTTTCCTCTGCGCCGTCCGCCATGTCTGCCTCCCCAACGTGCCGCCAGCTCCGGACTGCGCAGCTGCGGAAATGACGACTTCGAGCTTCAGACGCAGTGGATGGTGGGAATTGTTGTCCTGACGCTCCCACCACCATCACCTAACTTCAAGTCTTAAAAAAGAAGTCTTATCCCTAAATTTAAAAAGAAAAATAACGCAAAAAAATTGATTCCTGAATAAAATAAAATAATAAAAAATGTCTTATCCTGAAATAAATACAATTTAAAAAACACTACTAAAAATATCTAATCTATAGATATCTAAATATCTAATTCCTGAATAAAATAAAATAAGAAATGTGAAGATATCTCATCCCTAAATAAAACAAAAAAACACTAATAAATTAATATAAAAATATTTGATTCCTGAATAAAATAAAATAATAAAAAAGTCTAATCCTGAAATAAATACAATTTAAAAAACACTAATAAAAATATCTAATCTATAGATATCTAAATATCTAATATCTAATTCCTGAATAAAATAAAATAAGAAATGTGAAGATATCTAATCCCTAAATAAAACAAAAAAACACTAATAAATTAATATAAAAATATTTGATTCCTGAATAAAATAAAAGAATAAAAAATGTCTAATCCTGAAATAAATACAATTTAAAAAACACTAATAAAAATAATAATAATAAATTAATATAAAAATATCTGATTCCTGAATAAAACAAAATAATAAAAAAATAAAATGTGAAGATGAAGATTTGTCTTTATGTTCCTTTATTATCTCCTGTATGACACCAGTGTTTCTCAGATGGGGGTATGTGTACTCGTGCTTTGTTTTGTTTTTTTATTGTTAAATTATTTTTTTTTCTCAGTAACTGATTCGATTTAATTTAGAATTTATTAACATGTAACTAATTATTCCTCAACACTGTAAACGCAATCACATTAAGAACAACAAATTAAAGAGACAGAGTTCACTGGGATTAAATGCAGTCTAGATGTTACTGAATGGTGACAAAAAAAAGGTTTGCCTTTGATTTAGAGATAGATTCTACACATTCAGGAGGCAAAATTTAAGTTTTTTTTAGTAACAAGGTCATTTAGTAAATCAGACGCGTTGTGCCTCTTCAGACAAGTTTTTACTTTTCTTTTAAAAATGTTTTGTTCATGTCAGAGGGAACTCTGGTTAAATAAAGAGATCTTTAGCACAGTGACATGAGGTAAAAAGTATTTATTTAGCTGCAGATCAAACTGTTTCAAACTTTTTCAGAGTTTGACAAACATTCTACGCCTTTATTTTGAAGTCCAACATGTTTAGAAGATCACAAATAAAATAATCATCATACAAAAATGCCTTTTTTTCTGGTCTGGTAAATCACAAAGAGTTGGTTGGAGGAAAAATTCAGTTGTAGTAAAAACAAAAACATACTGGTGGACAAAAAGCACTCGGTAGTTTCTGGCATTTGTTTTTCATTGCAGAAGAAATTGTTTTTTTCTAGTCGCCTTTTATAGCAACTAAAGTTTACGAATGTCAAACTAGGCTTGGGCGGTATCACAGTATATCAAGCAATTTAGAGATCCCAAAGGTATGTTTTTCAGTGCTGTTGACACCTAGTGGTGGAGGGAGAAGTTACAGTAGTGTAAACAGCCGGCGGCCAGCAAAGCAGCATGTTTTTTTACATCTAATTTGGTGAATTAAGGATTTATTTCAACCAAACCGGAGCTGGTGATTGTTGGAACGATGGACTTACTAATTTGATTACTAATAAGAGATGGTTTGGGTGAGTTTTATGTTGTGTGTTTTTTTATGAGTTGAGAGAGGGAGAAAGTTAAGAGAAAGTTGAATTCGGAGGGTGTAAAGTTGTTTTTTTCTGTTTAATATGGAAAGTAGAAAGTAGCACACTTGCTGTCGGGAAGGGACACACTTTTATACCTTCGTATACTCCACTGACATTTCAGGAAGGTATGAAACATTACATACCACCTAATGCACGCATAATCAGATTTCTTAGGTGCATCACATTCGTTTTAATACAACAAATAAAGTCCAGGTGAAATGAAGACGAGCCGGTGCTCAGCGTCAAATCTTTCCGGTGGTTTACAGACGAGAAACTGATCTATCTGCCTCTAAAACTGCACAGAAACACAGAAAACAAACGTACTCCTGTTGTTCAGAGCGCCTCGCCCCGAAAATCCTCCGCAGCCTCAGAGGAGTCCCTCCATCTCTCTCATGAAGGCTTCATACACCTGGTCCTTAGTCTTCATGTTGGGCTGAGACACGGCGCCCATCTGCGTCGGGTTGACCATCGGAGCAGCTGCCGCCGGCTGTTTCGGTCCCTGCACGCCTCCCATGACCTCATCTCCCCTCCTTCCTCCTCCTACTTTCTCCAGAGGCCCAGGCGCCGCCCCGGGCATCGCTCCGCTCTTGTCCCTGCGCACCCTCAGCGCCGTGGGCACGAAGCGGGTGACCTCCGCCTTCGGATTGATGATCTGAGGTTTGGCGGAGATGGTGGCTCCGCCGGAGCCGGCCCCCGCTGCCAAGCCGCCTCCGGCCGCCGCGACAGAGGTGATGTTGGCGCGCTTTTCGATGGTGGCCGCGTGGTGGTGGCCGGGGGGGTTGCTGCCAGGGTTCGCGCCTGAGGGTGCGGCGGCTGTTCCCGGTGGAGGAGGCATCTGCATGACGCCTGGTCGCATGGGCATGGCGGGAGGCGGCATGCTGCTCTGCGAACCGTCCTGGTTGGGTCCGGCACCTTTTTGTCGCTGCACAATGTTGGGAGGAGCGCTGAGCACGTTGGAGTTGAGAGGAGGAGGGAAGAGGGAGAGCGGCGGAGCCATCGGGCGCGGGGGCCCTCCTGCTCTCGGGGGAGGAGGTGGGATACCTGAAAAAACACATTTATTTTGATGAGAAAAATATGACTATAAATACAAACATGAATATAAATACAAAGTTTGGGTCAAACCGCAGACGCGCACAAACATGCGCCTTCATACACTTCATACGGTCACACACGCCTACCTGGTGGTGCCGGGGGTGGTAGTCTGGGAGGGTCCTCGTGGTGGGGGGCCTGGTGGAAGACCAGGAGGGGGTCCCGGTGGAGGGCCCGGGGGCCGACCTGGTGGAGGTCCAGGAGGCAGAAGACGCGGCATTGGACCCCTCATGCCTCCAGGAATACCAGGAGGCCTCAAGAACGGAGGAGCACCTGAAGATAACAGAATACAAAAATCGAAACAATCAATAGTGTACGTGTAAGGTAGAGCCAGGACGTCTTTAAAACAGATTTTTGCACAAAGCTTAATATATTCATATCTGACAAATTTGAAACTCTTAACACTGCGTAAAA
Source organism: Plectropomus leopardus (assembly GCF_026936395.1). Taxonomy (NCBI): domain Eukaryota; kingdom Metazoa; phylum Chordata; class Actinopteri; order Perciformes; family Serranidae; genus Plectropomus; species Plectropomus leopardus. The sequence goes on from NC_142193.1 coordinate 30,445,397, forward strand.
TCACCTTTATAAACCTTTTCCCACTAACTTATCGTTTGTATGTGGGTTTTTTTAAACACGGATAGACCTGCTAAATATTAGCGATTGACTGTATTCCTACTGCCACTGAACTCACCACTTGAGAGTGAGTCAGCCTGTCAGCTAGCGTGTGTGTTGTCTTGTTGGTGTGTCTGTGCAACATCACAGACAGGCAGGAGAACAGGTAAAAAGTAGACAGCAGGAGCAGAGGTCTTTGAAAACGTTTCAGTGGTTTCTTTATTTATCTCTTACTTATTCAGTCTCTTTCAAACTCGATGCAGATGTGTTTGGATCAGTGTTTTAGCTGCTTAGGAGGAGATAGACTGTAATTAGTGACAGCGCGTCATTGCATTACGATGGTTAAGGAGCTGAAATTATCTCGTTCACCCACGAGTTGTGTTTCCATCAATGCTGATCAGAGCCAGAGGCGATAAAAACCCGTGTCTACTGCAGAGTCATTTCACACGGGTGTGAATGCCGATCATACACGTTTCCCTTGCATTAAAAAAACAGATGCTAGCGTGTGATAGCAGGTTTTTTGGGCAGTAGGAATGAGGTGTTATTGTTCCTGGCCCTCTCGTTGTCTTGTTCGAAGTTCCTCCACAGCATCGCCTTTGCTACCTTGTTGGCAAGGCGACTTGTATTTCTTGAATGGAAACATGTTCAATCTCCAACAAACAAACAAGTTCGCTTCATTCTTTTGAAAAAATTCGGAGACCTCTAATAAATTATTCTTATTCTTCGACCTAATTTCCGTGTCACTGAAACCCAAAAGTTTTCTCATGATTGTTGCCATTACAACGATTTCCGTTATTGCCTTTATTTCTGTTCTGGTCTCTCTTTAGGGGGCAGGAAGATAATGGGAGAAAACACAAAAAAAAATGGAAGAAAGACTTCTTCCAATAAAAATTAAAAAAATATATATATATATATACATATATATACATATATATATATATATATATATACATATATATATATATATATATATGGAGAGAGAGAGCGAGATTCAGGGATTATTCTAATATGTATTTCAGAGTCGGAGCGGCGTATTCAAGCTAGTAAGCATCTAACCTGGTGGTGGGCCCGGAGGTGGGCCAGAGGGTGGACCAGGAGGCCTCATTGGAGGAGCTGGAGGGGGACCCAGAGGAGGAGGCCCCGTCATCGGTGGGCCCTGCATGTGTGGAGGCCCCTGTCCCACCGGCCCAGCAGGAGGAGGCAGACGCTGATTGGCCATCAGGTGGGGCTGACTTTCTCCAGGTGGTCCCCTGTCCTCGATGTCCGAGCTGTCGGATTCATCTGTGTATTCCTCCTCTACCTCCTCCTCTTCCTCGTCTTCAGGCACCGACTGACCTAAAGACAAAAACAAAAACAATGAAAATACCGTAGCACGTCTTCATAAACAGAAACAAAGCGGTGATAGTTTAGCATTAATGAGGAAAAGCCTCCGGTGTATTACAGCACCTGCCATCCTCAACATCATGGCCTGCAGAGGAGTGATGGCCTTCGTCTTCTTCACCAGCCTCTTCTTCTTCCTCTTCCCTTCACGCGGTGCGTCTGGAGGCATGTCCGCAAAACGTACACTGCGACCTGAGGTAGTCAGACGTTAAAGCATTCATCAAAACAATACATCACTGTGTGTTTTGTGTCCACTCCGATTCGGGACAAAGAAATACGGCGACATTAGATCGGCTTTATTGAGCCGCTGCAATAGAAAAAGGCTGCTAATGTTTCGAACGTCCATCTCACCAGCATGTCTTTCGTTTCGGTCTCGGTCCTCCTCTCTGTCGTCATCCTGTCTGTCCATGCTCATTCTCTGGTCTCCGTCTCCCCCTTCGTCTCTCTCGTCTTCGCTGTCCTCCTCGGAGTCGCTTTCGTCGTCGTCTGCATCGTCCCGATCTCTGTCGCTCTCGCTGCCGCTGTCCCGGTCTCTTCCCAGCTCCATCGCGGCGTCCTTTTCTAAACCGGGAATGGACGGCTCTGTTTGAAAGACGCCAATAAAAAGAGAAACGTGAGCAGAAAGTCAACGATGAAGCAAAGTCGTGATGTTTCGACGGTCTTCATCAGGGCTCAAAAAAGCTGACAGTTCAGCCGCTGTCATAAAGGCTTTCTGTGTGATTTCCTCCTTGTTTTTTATGTTTTTCATATTTTGGACTGCCTGGATTTCCTTTTTTGTTCATCGAGGAGCCTGCGTTACCCGTGTCCGTCCCGAAAGCTCGCCGAGCAGGAATGCCGTACAGCGCCAGGACCTGTGGAGGCGGGGGCCCAGGCGGCGGCCCGGGGGGCTTCTTCCCCGGAGGTAAACGCGGCACGCCCGGCGCTGACGCCAAAACCGGTCCAGAAGATGCCGACAGAGGTCCTTTACTGAGAGAGACACGAAAACAGAAGTCCCTCAAAAAAAGAAATACCTCAGTGATGCAGAAACACTCGCATACTAACAAGTTTTTTCTTATATTCAAAACTCCGACGTTTTTCGTACTTTTGCCCTCAGGTCTTCTGGCCTTTTATGGTCCCAAAAGTTAGAACAGAAACTTAATAGGGTCCAGGTCTGTGGAGCAGCCTGCCTGAGGATCTGAGGGCTGCAGAGGAGGGATGATATTTTTAAAAAGCAAACTCAACACCTGCCTTTTTAGTTTTTTAGTCGTTTTAGTCATTTTTATCAGCTTTATTCTATTTCATTTTATATTTTTTTTTAAAATAAAATTTCATCTGTTTCCTATTTTTAATACTTCATATATCATTTTAACATATTTACTTATTTTACTTTGTGCTGTCATTTGCCTTTTATCTACAGTTTGAGTATTTTACTTATTTATCTTAATATCATTTTATGTATATATTTACTTGTTTATCTACCTGTTTGTTTATTTACTTATTTTTTTCTTTCTAATGGGTTGCACTTCCTCAGATCTGCAATTTCTGGTTTTAATGAGTACTTCTATTCTTTAAAGCTTTATTTTGTTTTTGTGCGTTTGTAAATGTATGTGTGTGTGGGAGTGCTTTACATATAAAGCCTGATTGATTGATTGATTGATTATCTGTAGGAACGCTGTGCTGAGTTTTACCGGCAGAAAGCTCTGATGTAAACCGGTTAATACAAACCCAAAAGAGGTGTTCTTCTTCAGTATGGACGGAGGCTGAGCTCCTGGGAGTGGGATGTCCTGGATGTGGATATTTGAGGGCGCGTGAGGCATATCTGGTAAAGGGATACTGTCGACCTCCACTGACTCTGCATTCTGGGAAAAAAACGGTTTAACACACATGACGATAAGTGGGGAGTCAGTGGAAAGGAGCCAGGAGCTAAATGTGCTGAGACAAAAGACACAAACATGCTGGTTTCTTCCAAAATAATTCCCTTAACTTAAACTGAGATCCATCAAAATCTAAATTCAACACAGAGCATGTTACTACCTGAAACTACTGAAACTTTATTTTATTTAACTTTGTTTATATATATTTTTGGTTACAGTCACTGTTATTGTTTTTGTTGTCATTATTAATATTTTATTTATTTACCTCTTGATCTATATATATATATATATATATATATATATATATATATATATATATATATATATATATATATATATATATATATATATAAATTTATTTTTCTTGTTTATTTCTGTATGATTTTAATATTACTGTGATTCTGCGTCTTTAAAATGCTGGCTCACCCTCCCGCTGTTTTCATGCGTTGGTTTTCTTCGCGTTCTTGCCGACGGGCATCTGTCCCAAAACCTCCGTGTGGCAATAATAAAATGCTAATATCGGACTGCTGTCCTGGTGTTGACTTTTGATGTCCACTTTGAGGATTCAGCAGCCCGTCTCAAAAAGTTTAACTGCAGCTGAGCGCGCTGTGTCTGATTTTTACTTCATGTAACAAAAAAATATTTCCACTTTGCTGCACGTCAGTCCAACCGTGAGTGAACATGTAATACTAAATAACAAAACACACACACACACACACACACACACACACATATACACACCTTGACTGAGTCAAAGTAGAGAGCCAGCTGCCCTCGTTTGGTCTCGTAGTCCAGCTCCAGTTTGCGCAGCTCCTTGTAGGTGTCGGGATTTTCTCTCTCGTACAGACGGACGATTCGCTCGAACGTCTCTCGCAGCTTCTTCCTCTTGTCCCTCAGCACTTTCTCGTTCAGCAAAGGCTGCTGAACGGGGTTGAACTCTGTCGACGGTGTTAAGAAAGAGCTTTATTATTTGGTAATGACAGAAAATAATGATAAAAAGTAGGAAAAATAATCCTACAGGCTGCATTAAAATAACTAAAAGTCGGTCTGACGTGTTCGGCTCCCTCACCCATCTCATCCAGCTTCTCCATGTCTCTGATGATCTGTCTCGGGTCCTTCATCTTCAGCACCGCCGCTCTCACCATCATTCTCTGCTTCTTGTTCTAAAATAACGGATATTAATGAACGAAGCGACGAGTTATCAACTCATTCATTTTATTTTTGTATTTACAATGAGCACATTAAAGTAAATCGTGAGTTTCCAGATCAGTGGTACCTTTTTCAGCTCCCTTTTTCTGGCCTCCTTTCCTGTGAGGAAGGTAGGAAACATTTATCGTTTTCGTTCTGACATCAACAGATTTATGATTTATCCAGCCGGACGCTTCCAGAGGAACCGGCTCTTGGTTTTCGGCGGGTACTTACTGGCCTGGTCGGTGGGGTTCATAAACTTCCCACTCTTGGTGGAGGAGGTTGAACGTCGCCCCATTGTGCCCGAGCGTCTCCTTCACCCTGAAAAGTTTAAAAATCAAAGCAATGATTCGAATTTCAAAAATGCTACATAAATTTAAAAATTAAAATATAAGTTCAAAATCAGCTGCTGAATGCTCGGCAAACGTATTGAGTAAACATATTTATTTAATGTCTGAAAATGAGTAGTAAATATTTACCCCCTTTTTTTTTAATCACCTACACACCAAGATTAAATAAAAAACACAATAAAACACTGACGTCGAAAAAAGAAAAGATCGATCTGAATGAATTAATAGCTAATAAAAAACAGAAAAACAAAGAAAATAAAATAAAACTCAAAAACAACCTACAGATCTCATACAGCAGATCTCATAACAGGAGGCCAATCGCAGCAGCCCAACACGTTTCAGGATTTTGGGGCGTTTCTTGGGTTTTGGGACATTTCTAGGATTTTAATTGAATTTTAGGAGGTTTTGAGGATTTCAACACATTTCTCAAAATTTAGGACATTTCTAGGAATTTAGCGTGTTTCTGGGATTTTGGTACATTTCTCTGATTTTAGGACAATTTAGGATATTTCAGTCATTCTTCTGATTTTTGGACATTGCTAAGATTTTAGGACATTTTTAGGGTTTGGGGACACTTCCTAGAATTTAGCATGTTTTTTTTTTAACGCCAATTTAAGAATTTTGGGACGTTTCTCAAATTTTAGGCTGTTTCTAGGAGTGAAAGACATTTCTAGGATTTTATGGTGTTTCAAGGATTTTAGGATATTTCAATGATATTAGGATGCTTCTAGGATTATAAGATGTTTCTAGGATTTTAGGAAGTTACGGTCTGAGCTGGGCCCTCTGTCGGGGGTGTGGGGGATCCTCCACATGAACTGTTTTTGATAAACCAGCTCTACTTTGATGCTGTTTCATACACTCTTGTCCTTAATGTCTTACACTGTCGGTTTACTGAGTATGTTGCTTTTAGAAAAAAAAAAAAAGTTTAAATGTGTTAACTGAACGTGTTTTCATTTCTACATTTGACTTGTTTCATGAAATAACACCTTTAACCATAATAGTGACCTTTAACATTAGTCCTCTTTTTTTTAAATATAATTCTTCTGAAATCATGTTAATTTCTCTCGATATTATCAGTTTGGGAATAAAACTCTACATATCTTTAAGAGGACTTTCGTTTTTTAAGCACTCTTACGTCACTGCTGATTTCCGCTGATATATAAAATCAACATTTCCGCGTTGTTAAACTTAAATTTATCTCTTATTTGGGAAAATAAACACTGCGGTCCTTTTATGAGACGGTTAGCTGCTGTTAGCCAACAAGTTAGCGTAAAGTTGAGAGCCAACGCGTGAGCGATAAATAAACTGAGACAATGTAACATTTTACAAACACTGCGCTTATCTGAAGTTACGACAGAGCCCGAAAAAAGCGGTAAAAACCCGCCGTGCGAAAACTCAAACATCACGCAGCACCTGGACGCTGGGTTAGCTGCTAGCGCTGCGTTAGCCTGCACTTGTGGCTCGGGCCGCTTTAGCATCGACAGCAGAAAAACGTGACTTTACCTTTAATTCAAGAAAAACCCGCAGAGCCCGACGCCCTGCACGCGCACCTCTGCGTGTCCGAAATACGATAAAAACGTTTCGTTTCCGCTTTGAAGGAGAAATCCGAAGATTTCACGACTGGATTCACGCAGAGACTCCGCTAGCCGGCCGCCATGTTTACTGCCGCGAGCAGGAGGCCTGACGTCATCAACACGCGTTCATAGAAAAATACCCCAAAAATATTCGTAAAATGTCCGTATCATTTCTGAAGAAAATAAAAATAAAATAAAAACAAGTTTAAATATTAATAAAATAATAGTAAAATGTCCGTATCATTTCTGAAGAAAAAAATGTAAAATAAAAAAAGGTTAAATTAAAATATATATATTTGTAAAATGTAAAAAAATATATATATTTTTAGTAAAGTGTCTGAAATTTATTGATTGAATGTCTGAAAAATATTAGTAAGACGTCTGACAAATAGTAGTAAAATGTCCAAAAACTATTAAAATTTAAAAAAAAAAAAAAAAAAAAAAATTTTTTTTAAAAATCTTAAAATGTTCGAAAATCATTGATTAAATGTCTGAACAATATTAGTAAGACGTCTGAAAAAATAGTGGTAAAGTGTCCAAAAAACAAGTAAAATGTCTGGAAAATAATAGTAAAACGTCAGAAAAAAATATACGGAAAATATGAATAAAATGTCTGAATAATAGAAGTAAAATGTCCAAATAAGATTAAAACTATTTAATTAATTATTTAATAATACCCGGAAACTATTTGTAAAATATCAGAAATTATCAGCAAGATGTCCGAAAAAAGTAAAATGTCCGAAAGACATTAGCAAAATGTCTTCAAAATATAAGTGAAATGTCCGAAAAATTAAGTAAGATGTCTGAATTTTTTTTTCGTAAAAGGTCCGAAACATATTGGTAAGAGGTCTTAAAAAAATATAAGCAAAATGTCGAAAAACATTAGCAAAATGTCCCAAAAAAATCTTAAATTGCTCGAAAAGTGTGAGTTAAAGACAAACTAAGTAAAATGAATGAAAAACGATTTTTTGGACATTTTACTAATATTTTTCCAGACAAGTTCTTAATATTTTCAGATGTTTTATTTGATTTATTATTTTCAGACATTTATTTTTATTTTTAAGATATTTTACAGATACTATTCTAATAATTTACTTTTATTTTTTGCAAACAGTTTACAGATTTTTTTCCAGAAATGTTACTAATATTTTTTTAACTTTTAAACTTTTTTTTTTTTTTTTAAGCGGCTCCAAAAACGTGTTAAACTTGATGCCGTTTTTTCACCTCTCTGCCATGTGGTGCCTGTTCACCCTTTGTGTGAAATAAGGAGCAATAAGAGAAACAGAAGTATAGATAACTCCTCAAAGACTTCTCTGTGTTTATATGTCAACATGAGCCGCGGCCTTCTCTCTGCAGCCAGTGGAGTCGCCTCCTGCTGGTCATCACGAAGAATGCAGCCGTAACGCACTTCCGCTTTGGCTTCACTTTTCGGTGGCTTCGTCCCACAACTTTGGCCTTTCTCTTTGCGTTTTTCAGCTTATAAAAGTTAATTGTACCATTTCGATCGTCTGAAAAATGTCTTGTTCGGCGTTTGGCTGTACCAACAGATCCACCGTGGGGTCGGATGTTAATTTTTTCCGGTGAGTACGTTTTGTTTGAAGCCCGTTTTCTGCTAGCCAAAATTAGCATCGATAGCACAGATGACGCGCTAACCTAGCTAGTGCTAGCTGATAGCTTAGCGTTTGCTGTGGTAGTAGTGGAAATACGGGGGCATGGTGGCCTTTGTCAGTGGTGGTTATTCCGTCAGAAACTAATAAAAACAGGCAATTTCAAATAACATTAGGATAACGTTGATGTGTGGTATCAAAATGTGTCCCCTCGTCACACAGTGACTCCCTCCTTTCGATGCGCAGCGCCTCCCTCGGTGGTTAGGGTCAGAGCTCAGGTTTAGGTGAGGTTATTATTAGTATTTTTGCATCGTTTATCAATTTATCTGTGTTCACGAGTATGTTTTCTTCCAATGTTTTTATTTATTTATTTAAATAAATAATCAACCTACTAGGTAAGGTAGATAAAAAAATGAGCCCATATATATTAAATTGCTTGTTAATTGGCTTGATTTCTTTCAAAAACATGCATAAGAAAAAGTCATAAATTGCAGTAGTAGCAAAAATTTAGCTAAACAAGGAAAAATTAACAAGAAAATAATCATGTATAAATGTATAGTAAAAATAATGATTATTATACAAAATGTTTACACCAATGTTTCTCACTCTCTCTTATTAGTAATATATATATATATATATATATAAATATAGGCATGATTATATATATTTATTATTATTTCTTTAAACATGCATGGAAAGAAGTAACAAATTACGAGTTATAATAGGAGTACCCACAATTTGGCACCAACAAAAAATAAACAAACAAGAAGCCCCCAAAAAAGAATAATAAATAAATAGAAATATATAGCAAAGTATATTATTATTATTGTTGTTGTTGTTTTATTGATAATATCGATGTTTCTCCCCATCTCTTTCTCTCGCTCTCAAAATCAATTCAAGTCACTTATAAGCAGGGCATTTGCCATGCATTGCCAAAGCACAATAACAATAAAAATACAGTAAATTAAATTTAAAACTGATCACATGAATAACAATATTAGTAAAAAAGAGTAAACAGGTAAATAAACTACCAAAGAAAATATAATGATATTTATGTAGTATACACAGTAGATAGATAGAGATAAATATACCTATCTCATATGTCTATATATACGTAAATATCAACCTGCAAACACGTTTCGTGTGTGTGCGTGTGCGTGCGTGCTCTCTCTCGTTTAAGACTAATTTTCAGGCCATATTCTTTTCCTTATTTCTTGCAATTTGTGGGACAATTTTGCCAAGTTTCTCGTTGCCTTTTTACCCGTGTTTTCAAAAGAAATCAAACCACTTTTGTCTGGGTTTTTCAGGAGTTAAATGTATGTAAAAGGCATCTAAACACGCCACAAAAAGGCTGACGTTGTTCCAGGTTTCAAAGCGTCGTAAATAAATAAACATTTAATATTTTCTTTGCGGCTTGTGTAACTTACACAAACACAGTGAAAAAAATACACAGTAAACACATTTTTTCCCCAAACAGATTTCCTTTAAGTGACCCTGACAGGCTGAAGAAATGGCTGGCGAACGTGAGGAGGAAGAACTGGTACCCGACGACATCGTCCCGTCTGTGTAGTAATCACTTTGAGGAGCATCACTTCTACCTTGACTCGAAGGTGATTGTATACATTATTGTGCTCGAATTACAAAGAAAATCTTCAAAATGTACCAAAACAAACTGTTTTTTTCTCTCAGCAGCAGTTTGAGGATTGTGACTGATGGGGTTCATAATTGATTTGTTGAGTTGATGATTTAGATCTGATTGATGGATGAGAGGAGCAGCTGCTGCAAGTGAAAGTAAACTTAGACCCAACAGAATGAACGGTTACGTTTTTTTCACTGCTGCTGACGTTCTGCTGCTCCATCTGTGCCCAAAGTACGCTCTGCACTGCGAGAGGTGCAATGCATAACTGAACAGAGATATATATTTTTATTTTCTTTCTTTTAAAGATTTTAGAAGGTCAAGGATTTTCTTACATTTTTAGAATTTTCAGACAAAATTTTAGGACTTTATGGGCTTTGCTACTTTTGTCAGGAGACCCTTCACAGACATGTTTTTTCTTTCTTAATTAATAAGCTCTATCTTGGTGCTGTTTTATGCACTCAGGCACTTTATGCATCCTAAAAGTACAAAATCGATTCCCAGTGTGAGTCACTTTATTTTAATTGTGAATTAGAAAATGATTGGGGGGCACTCAGCACCTTTTCGGGGGCCAGATTTGGCCCGCAGGCTTTAAGTTGACTATCATGGGTGTAAAGGGGGAAAACATCCTTTGATATGTATCACATCAGCCTGCTTTCTTTATTTTCTCTCAGGGAAAGAGGAGGCTGAAGAACTTCGCCGTGCCGAACATTTTCACCTTCCCACCACATCTGATGAGAAAGAAGCAACTCACCAGGGCCACGAAGGGCAAGATAGCTATCCCCTTTGTCACGCCATGTCCGCTCCCCAGCTATCTCATCCAGCCTTACAAGACGCCGGGAACGGTCGCACATTTGCTGTCTGTGTGGGATCGTAAGGCCGTCATCATCCCCGACAACGGAGATCCTGAACCCAAAAATGACATCGTCATCAGAAACGTCCAGGCCGCTGCTGCTGACGGCGTAGTCGAGTATAACACGAGAGCAGAGCCTGAAAGAGTTATGCACGATCACGACTACCTCGCCACGTGCGGCTTCACGAAAAAGAGAATCAACGTGCGCACCATTCACAACTACAGCGTTTCTCCCTCAGCCGTGACACGTGACGAAAACGCAGCACAGGATCAGGTCGTCTCCGAGTCTCCCTCAACACCCCAGCAGAACGAAAACACCGAGGATCAGCCTGTTTCTGAGTCTCCGTCAACACCTCAGCGCAAAGACAACACGGTGCAGGTTGACCTGGTGTCCATGTCAACCATAACGCTCAAAACGAAAGAAAACGCACTGCGGCACAAGCTTGTCTTAGCTCGTAAGAAGCTGAAGTTGAAGTGTCAGCAGACGCGGAGGATGAAAGCCAAACTCTTGTCCCTGAAAGCTCTGACGAAGGTCCTTCAGAAAAAGATGATCGCGTATGAGAAAAGAATTGCAGTGATGAGTTTGCAGGAAAGCTGCACAAAGTGCGAAAGGGTCAGAAATCGTTTATTATCGTGAGCGCTGTGTGAGACTGTTGCTGCTGTGTGTAGCAGGCAGAAAAAAGTCTGAACACTATTCATTTTTTCAGTTTCTTGGTTTATTTAAGTCGCTATGAAACAGACAAAAATGCACCCTGCGTAGGCGGGTTTCCATTAAGCCTCAAATTGCAAAAATTGACATTGTGAATATTAAATACGCTTGATGGAAACACGTCAATTTCAATAAAAACTCCCATTTATCGCAAAAAAGTTTCTACGCTCAGAAGAGGTGATATTTCAGGCAATTCCAAAAAGCCACATTGGTGCAAACTGCAGTGCTGCTGACGTTTTGAACATCCATCGCCATGGTTACTGGGATGTTATCGCCTGAAGAGAAGTCGTACAACATCACACAGTGGAAACACAGTCAGCTCCACATTGTGTTTTATCCACATTTGGAAAATATCACTCAAATCTGTTATGGAAACCCGCCTAGTGACTCTTTACATGCACAAAATATTCAGGTTTATTCTGAAAGAGCCGCTTTTGCCGTTTTTCCTTTTTTGCATCAAAATAGGATTATTTGTAACTTTTCGACAGGTGGCACACATTTTGACCGTGCTAACGCAGCTTCAGGGCCATGCTTCTCCAACCCTTGCAAATTAAGGACGCGCAATAATATCGGCATGTCCTCAGTATCGGCACATTAGAAAATAAAAAAAATTCATTAAAAATGAATTATCAGCATTGGCCCAAAATGAATTTTTCTGCAGATTTGACAGGCCAGAAAGACGCCGCTTTAATAATACAACTGTAGTTAGTTGAAACAAGTCAGATTTTGGCTCTCATCGTCTGTTAAAGTGAGACGAGTTTTACAGTTTTGTTCGAAATCGGTTAAATGAGAATTAATATGCTTTACATGTAACATAAGTTAAAGAATTGCTTTGCCCTATGAATTAGTACATTTTAAAAAAGTCTCGTATGTTATGTTTGCATCTGCAGCCGCTGGGTCAGAGACGCGTTCATCCCTCTGCAGAAGAGACTTGATGTTCTCTGCAATTAGGTGGAAACGTTTGTGCATAAAATCAATATCTGCATCTGCAATCAGCCAAAATGATCCAGAAAATAACACTACATCGGATAGATTAAAAAAACGTGCATCCCTTTTGCAAACTGTCGGTTCGTTGATTTGTACACAACACACAGAGCTGACCATAAACAGGCGAGAGGCCGAGCGTAACAGGCGCCGGAAAAATATACATCTATTCAGGGGAAAAAAATAATAATTTGGGAAATTCAACCAGAATGAAAATATTAAAAATATGGTCATGTTCAGAATAACAGGAGTATTACTGTGCATGTAAACGCAGCCACTGAACATTTTGCAGCAGATTTCCGCAGATCTTTTTATTTAGAGGAATACAGAATACAATAATAAACGCTTTAACGTGATGAACGCTGTTCGATCTGTCGGGTTCACGGATCACCTGATTCACATCTGGAAACATCGACTCTGCACAGACTGAACTCTCTTTGAACGCAGCCAGATGTTTATGATGCTTTTCCTGCATTTGGACGACTGTTCTGGTCGGCTGTTCGGATCCACCGAGGCTTCAGCAAACAGGCTCCGTGTTATTGGAGGAAAAAAAGCATAAACTGTTCAAGTTTTGACTGGGGTAAACTAAGTGGTTGGACTCTCTGCGGAGGGCTCATGTTGGTCCTAAAAATGACGTGAAAACTTTGTGGCGAGCTGTTTACCAAAAGCTTCAAATACTTCAAGGTTTATTGAAACCTGACAACAGCTTTTACAGCGTTCTGCATAACGGTGCTTTAAATGTTTATATTCTGGTATGACGGTTGTGAATTCTCACCTTAAATAATTTATGATTTTGTTTATATTTTATTTGGTTTTTTTGTTCAAAACAGTGTTACAGTATTTTGTCATTATTTGATTTGAGTAAATAAAAAAATGAGTTTTTGAAAATTCAAAAAAAAATCTCTGTCAAATTAAAAAAAGCATTGCACAAATCAGAATATATCTAAATGTTTTACTGTGTGTCACATCTTAACTGTCACCAATGGTGAAATTTATTAAAGTGCATTAAGTTATTTACAAATTAATGATGCAAATATCAGGTTGTATTCAGTGGAACAGGTGAGTACAGTTTGATTTTTGACAAAGGTCTATTAATATAGTTTAGAAAATCAAATACATGCCTAATAACAACATTGCAACACATTCATATTAAATGATGCCAGTATGGAATATTTCAGTGATTTTAAGGTCATAAGATGTCAAAACCAGTTTAAATTTGGGTGTAAAGTCAACGTTTTTGGTAAATTAAGTCAGATATAAACATGTCACAGTTTTTCAGAGTGATGGTCAAATATTGCAGATGGAGTTATGAGAAGCTGCTGTGAGTCCAAACATAAACAGCAGCGTTCAGAAAATTCACTAAAAACGGAGCCTTTAACCGAGTTCTTTTGAGTCCGGGACGTTCATTACGAATATTTCACTGACATTTAAGTTTAAACGTGGACTGCTCGACTCGTCTAAAAGGGCTGGGATTAAGAAAACACTTAGATAACGGTCAAAAATGAGCACAATTTAATCAAAAAGGTTAACGATGATCCAAAAATACTGCAGACATTAAAGAAGCTTTTCTAAACTCTTAATCACATTTTTTTCAGTAAGCAAATAAAATTTAAAATGCTACTAAAATGTGTGACTCTTTGCGTCCTGCGTGATACACACTGCACATTATCCTACACACAACTCAGCAAGTAGAAGTAAGGAAATAACTTTTTTTAAAAAAACAAAAAAAAAAAACAACCGTTGATGTGGCCTCCGGAGGAGTCGCCTCGTAGACTGCGTAGGCTGCGTCCTTCGAAGGATGCAGACCGTGAACTGGGACACGGCTAATGTTCTTTAGGACAGTCATTTTTTAGGAAACGTGAATGATCGTTACATATAATTTTAATAATATGTTTATCCAACTAGTTTTTCTGGTGCAGATTAGCAGGCGTAGCAACGTTTAATCAACTTGCTGACTCATCGAGCACATCTCGAGTCAAAATATGTGGTTTGAGGGATCTGACTGCAAAAGCCAAAACGTGACAGCAGGTGGCAGGACGTCCATTATTTTAGTCAGCTGTGCTCCCGTGAGATCATGTATACACAGTATATACTGCAGTATTACACTGTTTTACTGTGTATTTTGTGTGGTCTATGGCAGGGATACTCAACTGGCAACTAGCTTGGGGCCACTTTTGCAAAATGACAGGAGGCCAGGGGCCAATCCCAGGGGCCCCACACGTTTCAAAGATTTTAGGGCATTTCTAGGATTTTAAGAAAACTTAAAGAAGTTTGTAGGATTTTAGGTCATTTCTCAGATTTCCGGGATTTTAGAGCATTTCTAAGATTTCAGGAAGTGTCTATGATTTTGGGACATGTTTAGGATTTTAGGACATTTCTCGAATTTTGAGACATTTTCAGGATTTTAGGATGTTTCTAGGATTTTGGGACATGTTTGGGATTTTCTGACATTTCTTGGATTTCAGGAAGTTTCTATGATTTTGGGACACGTTTAGGATTTTAGGACATGTTTGGGATTTAAGGATGCTTCTAGGATTTTAGAACATTTCTCAGATTTTAGGTCATTTACGCTATTTTGGAACATCTCTGAGATTTTAGAACATTTCTATGATTTTAAGAAATTTCAAGGTTTTAGGACATTACGGGATTTTTGTACAATTCTGTGTAAGGAGGATTATTATTATTATTATTATTAATATTAGGATATTACCAGTAATTTAGAACTTTACAGCTTTTGGGAGATTTCTAGGGATCTTTGGGGATTTTCTGATATTTCTAAGATGTTAGGACATTCGGGTCTTAGCTAGGACTTCTGTCAGGGGGGGGTGGGGGCTCCTCCACTGGCACTTTTTTTTGGATAACCAATCTCTATTTTGATGCTGTTTTTGCACTCTGGCACCTTATGTATATTTTTTACAAAAAAAAAACATTCCTGTGTGAATCACTTTATTTTTTACTGAATTTGAAATTGTTTTGGGGGGCGGTGGGGACTTTGGGGTTATAAGTTGGTCTATCTGGTTTAACAGTACTTAACAGTACTTATAAAAATGATCCCAACAGAATGAGGTCCGACTCTTCCTATGGGGATCTGTTCTCCTGTTTAAAATGTTCACAAGAACGGGTCCGAGATTGATAACACAGCATATTCATAAAAACATTAAGAACAGCCACAGGTAGGTTTTATATTCATATAAACACACACTGACAAAGTGCAGTGATACAATCAGGATATACAGATGTCCGCCAGCTAAGCAGCTCATTTATGACTCTTGGTCATGAACAACAGGCCTACTAAACACACAGAGGCTGTCGACGAAAACGGGGAAGCTCCTTTTCCTTTTTTTTATGTAAAAAGGTATACGTCTCCATTCAACAAAATCAGACTTTCTTTGATTCTTCCAATGAGCAGAACTTTTAACTTTAATCATTCAGCAAATTCAGATTATATTGAACCTTAAACTACCTCACACCTGATTTGAATATAAAATCGAATATACTTGGATACATGACTTAAATATTCAGGTTTGTGTTAAACCATATATTGAGTTCTAATGGACTATGATTTTGTGCTTTGTTGTGATTAATTTCTTTAAAAGAACCCTATGAAAACCCTGATCCGATGGAGGCAGACATGCCCGGACTTGGCTTTGGGAGCCTTGAAGGCTTTGGGAGCCTTGAAGGGCAAACCGCCAGTTTGGGTAAAATACCGGTTGGCTTTGGGAGCCTTGAAGGCCTTGAAGGCTCCCAAAGCCAACCGGTATTTTAGCCAAACTGGAATTTTAGGGACTTTCCACGGCAGACAAGTCCGGGCATGTCTGTCTCCGTCAGATCAGGGACTTTCCATAGGGTAATAAAAAAAAAAAGTAATCACAGCAAAGCACAAAATCATAGTCCATTATAACTCAATATATGGTTTAACACAAACCTGAATATTAAAGTCATGTATCCAAGTATGTCCGATTTTATATTCAAATCAGGTGTGTCTCTGTGCTGACTCACCCCCAAACGCCAACAGTGTCAGCACAGAGACACACCTGATTTGAATGTGTCTGCCGTGGAAAGTCCCTAAAATTCCAGTTTGGCTAAAATACCGGTTGGCTTTGGGAGCCTTCAAGGCCTTCAAGGCTCCCAAAGCCAACCGGTATTTTAGCCAAACTGGCGGTTTGGCCTTCAAGGCTCCCAAAGCCTTCAAGGCTCCCAAAGCCAAGTCCGGGCATGTCTGCCTCCATCGGATCAGGGTTTTCATAGGGTTCTTTTACACATTCAAATCAGGTGTGTCTCTGTGCTGACACTGTTGGCGTTTGGGGGTGAGTCAGCACAGAGACACACCTGATTTGAATATAAAATCGGACATACTTGGATACATGACTTTAATATTCAGGTTTGTGTTAAACCATATATTGAGTTATAATGGACTATGATTTTGTGCTTTGTTGTGATTACTTTTTTTTTTTATTACCCTATGGAAAGTCCCTGATCTGACGGAGACAGACATGCCCGGACTTGTCTGCTGTGGAAAGTCCCTAAAATTCCTGTTTGGCTAAATACCAGTATAATCTGGTTTTGGCGGACCAGCCAAAAAGGGGCGGAGACTATCAGACAACAGCTTAGACAGAAAGCTTTACAGGGTAGAGCAGGCGCGGTTCCTATCAATTAAAGGCATAAAACCCCCCAAAAATGTTTAAAATGTCATGTCCGACGAACTTGAGAATGGGCCAAAATAACTAAAACTTTTGTCTGATACCTTCAGTAAAAATATGTCTTTCTAGATTCAAAAGAATCAAGAAGAGTCACTCAGGCAGATCACTGGAGACGAACAAAGTCAAAGAGCTGATTGCGTTCTCCCAGACAGCAACACCAACAAACTCGAGTCGATCCGGGATCAGACTGAACTAGACTTCTCAGTCTACCAGGTTCATACGGTTTAGACTCTGGAAAGTCTCCTCCCATCTTGGCTGATCCGCCAAGACCAGATCCCACCAGTATCTAGACAAACTGCAATTCTATGGACTTTCCTCCGCAGTCCTCCTCGGGTAGATCAGGGATCAAAGTATTACTTTCTGTGGTTGTTCTTACATAAACCAAATTTCCCACCAACCATTCAGCAAATCAGACTTTCTCTGACTCTTCAAGTGAGAAAAATCTTTAAAGTGAAAAAATGAATATCATAAAATAGACCATAACATCGTAACAGAAACTGTTTAAATATTATATGTATCTTAAACAGACACACAGCGAGCTGACAGCGCAGACACACTCAGAGGGTGAAGCAGCCGTCAAGTGAAGCGACAGAACATTTCATGCGTCTGTGCTGAGCTGCTCTCTTTCTCTACATCTGATCTCTGCAATAACCGGCAGTGATCGCGCCCCAGACTGTACGTTTGGGGTTTGGCTCGGTCTGCTGCGGACTCTGTGCGTAAAGCAGCAGCAGCTACTTTTACGCACGGTCCACAGAGCGACTCCACAAGATCGTTATGAGCTTTAATCCAACAACAGCTCAGTTCTCGTTGATATTCTTCTAACAAAAACATTTCAGTGTGTCATAATCATGTTTTTCTATCTTCATGGATTGTTTCTTCCACCGAGGCAGTAAAGTTTGGGGTATCATTCATCGGTTCAATCGCCGCCTCCTGTCTCTCAGTCGGCTACACTGTTTCATGGCGGAAGCTGAATATCCTTTCGCAGATCTCAGCGAGTCTCCCTCCGTCCCGGTAAAATGGCAACAAGCAGCCAGCGCTGCTCCTCAGACTCCAGCTTTATGTCGAGCCGAGGAGCCGCAGTGTCTGCTCGAGCGCACCGACAAACCTCCATCTTCCTCCGTCCTGAAAATATACCGATAATCTTCCGTTTCCACGTTAAGATTCAGAGCAGTTACCGAAGATCTGTGACCGACTTTCTCGGAATCATTTTCCGGAGGTGTGGTTACAACTCTCGGCTAACCCGAGATTTTGGGTATTAAATTGTGTCCCGATTCAAGTCAATAGCCAATGCGAACTCGCTATGGATAACGTCAATAGAGGAACTATCGCTACACTGCAGCAGACTCTGATATCTGTTTGGGATTTCATCTCCCGAAATGTGCAGCTGGGCTACGAGGGGCCTCGCAGGCTGGTTGTCATTTACGTCTGCGGAGAGAGACTCGTTGATATATCCATCACCAGACTGCTGAGGGTGATATTCTTTTTTTTTTTACAACTTATTTTTTAGTAACATTTTCTTTGAACAATAACAGTGAGAAGGTGTATCCTGAATAGTTCATTAGACAGTTATAGTTTTCTCAAAGTCCTTATTGTCCAGTGGTAATGGTGGTGTCCTCTTCCTGGCTTCTGTATTTAGTCAATTTTTCCCATTTTTCATTAAATTGCGTCTCCTGCAATCTCAATTTATGTGTCAATTTTTCCATAACAAATAACTCCTCCACAATGCACAGCCACTGCTCCCCGGTCGGTGGATCCACTTTATACCATAGTCTTGTAATTGCCTTTTTGCTTGCCGATAACAATATTTTAAGTAGATACTTGTCCTCTTTTTGTACATTATCCTGTGTCAGATTTCCTAGATAAAATATCTTACATGATTTGGGTATCTCATACCCAATTATTTTTTTAAGGCCTCGCCATATTATTTCCCAATATCCTTTTATCTTTTGGCAAGACCAAAATATATGTGTGTGACCTACATCCATGTGTCCACATGCTCACATCTGAATCGACAGACAGTAAAGACATGATCACACTGTCTGTCCTCAGAGGAGCGCACGGAGGAAACTGACGTCTGTGATGCTCCCCAAACAAGTGGCGCAACGAGCCTCCGCGAGGCTTTGGTTACGCCTACAGGACGCACCTCTTATTCCGCACTTTGTCTGTTACTTTTGAAAATAAACGCTCTGAATTGTTATTTTCGACTTTGTGTGGTAATTTGAGAAAACTGAAATACAATCAAACGAAACAAACCAGAAATATTGCCATCTCCTGATCCTCAGTCCTGAATGTCCGACTAAATGCAGGGCGACTCACTTAAAGATCCTCGGCCGCCTGGGTCCGCTCTGACTCCACAAAACTGCCCAAAAACACGCAAAAAACCCACGAGGAGGGTCGGATAAATCTGGCGGCACCAGCGTGTACAATCCACCTCCATGACCTCAGACCAAGATTGACCACCAAACACTGAAAGCGACATTCAGAATAAAAAAATCTGTGTGTCTCCGTTTATTTTCAACGTGAAGGAGAAATGGTCAGCAGTTTTTTCGCGGGCCAGATTTGGCTCACAGCCAGAGGCGGTCCTGGGTAGTTTTGCGCCCTGGGCGAACCCCCCCCCCCCCAAAAAGTCATCTATTAACATCATATTATCTAAGCATAATGCCTGAAATTTTAATAGTTGCTAGTTCAGCAAAGCTAAAAATCAAATACAGTCGTCTTCTGTGGCTAAGTAGCAGCATATTAGCAAGAGGATAATAAATAGCGTATAAGCTACTGTTTCATTACGTACAATTAACGTCACTTGACCTGCATACCTTTTATCTTTTGAGCGTTTCTCCTCTTCCTCTTTCCCTTTCTTTCTGAACTGGACATCTGATGGTTTCTTTGGTCTTTTGTCCATGATACACCCTTGACTCAATTTAAGATCATCACCTTTTCCCTCCGTCAAACGCCCATGTGGTGATGTTCAGCATATTCCAACATGCTCTTATGTTGAAAGGACTGCAGCAGGCAGTAGTTGTGAGCGGAAGCTCTGTATTGCGTATTGAGAGTTATGCAGACGCTTGACGGATTTAATGCGGTCAGACATTAAAGTGAGTTCCGGTAAAAACCCGACAGTTGTGGCAGTTTTTACATTTTCACATAGCGCAATAAATGTGAAAGTATCTATGTTAATTTTATGAATGAAATACAATTTATTTGGAAGCAGCTGGGATCATAACAGGTCAGTCTATCCCTCACCCCCCTCCGTGCTTTTCCTCTGAGAGTTAAACTCAGCCTGCTCTCAGCCTCTGCAGCTGTGAGCTGATCGCCCTCCTGTCTCCCTGCTGCCTTTTCTTCTGACGCACACAACCTGTAGACATGACTCAGCAGAAAGTTGACATGATAGTAAGGGCGCCCCGCACCTACTCCACTAACGTGACGTGGAAATGAGCGGTAGAAAACTTGCGATTTTTATTTTGCGGGTGCTCGTGCGCCCCCAAATAGATTGCGCCCTGGGCGGTCGCCCACATTGCCCATAGCAAAAACCGTTCCTGCTCACAGCCGGTACATGTGACCGCAGCCGCTTGATGTCAAGTGAACCGACCTCACACTTCATGTTTCTGAGCAGTTTTCCTCCGTGTTGTTTCCTGAAACTGCGGCTGAACGCACACCTGTCCTCCTCAGGTGTGCTGGACTCCCGCGCTTACTCGGGCCGTGCCATGAAGTAATCAGACATTAGGATTTTGTTTCCGGTCCAGTGTTCGCGCATCATCACAAGAGCGCTTCGGACTTATATTCACATAAGTGTTACAAGAAATAAAGACACAGAATGACGCATTTCATAAAGTTTATTTTGAGTGAAAAAGTAACAGACAAAGTGCTGGGTCAGAGTCGGTGGAGCATGTCGGGTTGAAGGGATAAAACTTCATTTGTTAACTTCATCCTGCTTCCTCGTGGGATCGAAGGATGCCACCTTCAGAGATTTCTCTTTCTTCAAGTTTTGTTAGATTTCATTTTCAGTGCATAAACACATCATGCAGATTTTTCGTCTTCTCTCTGTGCCCTGTCTTTCGACAGAGAGACAATTTTCGGATGAGTAGGCTAAATATGCAGCCTGGGATAAGTCAGGAAGAAGAATTACTGTACGCGGCTGTGTTAATATCGTCGATAGAGCCGTGGAAGCCGCTTTAAGCACTACACCACACTGATCTGCTGACTGCGGCTCCTAGAGAGCAGACCAGCAATATAGATTTTAAACAGCATCTGACTGTCACGAAAAATGGTAACAGTGGGACCATCTGGTTCTTCAAATCGCAGTCGAACTTCAAATAATCCAACTTGATGACGCAAAAACTGCACAATGTGCCAGAAAAAAGCAACTCCGACCATCATTAAATAACCCTCACTGTGCCTCACTGATGACACTTTAATAATGATTTTTAACTGCTTGAAGTTTTCCTTTTTATTCAGATGTTCTTTTGAGAGTGGGTTGACAGATGGCGTGATACGCCTATTTATACTCCCAGGTTTGCGATGTTTTAAGGCAGACGCAGAATTGTTTATGATTCAATTCAATACTTAACTGCTTGAAGTTTTCCTTTTTATTCAGATGTTCTTTTGAGAGTGGGTTGACAGATGGCGTGATACGCCTATTTATACTCGCAGGTTTGCGATGTTTTAAGGCAGACGCAGAATTGTTTATGATTCAATTCAATATTGAACTGCTTGAAGTTTTCCTTGTTATTTAGATCTTCTGTTGAGAGTGGGTTGACAGATGGCGTGATACGCCTATTTATACTCCCAGGTTTGCGATTTTTTAAGGCAGACACGCCCAGAATTGTGAGTCATAAAAACAACTGATGGTCGGAGTTGATTTTTTCTGGCACATTGTGCAGTTTTTGCGTCATCAAGTTGGATTATTTGAAGTTCGACTGCGATTTGAAGAACCAGATGGTCCCACTGTTGCCATTTTTCGTCACAGTCAGATGCTGTTTAAAATCTATATCGCTGGTCTGCTCTCTAGGAGCCGCAGTCAGAAGATCAGTGTGGTGTAGTGCTTAAAGCTGCTTCCACGGCTCTATCGACGATATTAACAAAGCCGCGTACAGTAATTCTTCTCCCTGACTTAACCCCAGGCCGCATATTTAGCCTACTCATCCGAAAATTGTCTCTCTGTCGAAACATGGTGGAAACACCGCCTGCGCCAGGATCCTAAAAAAGAGGAGCGCGCTGACATCTCGTCAAGCAGTCAAGCAGCAGCATCGCCTCGTCATCAGAGACGAGAGCGTCGAAAACGCTCTTCCACAAACGCACAGCACGGTGCGTAAACCACAGCACGACATGCTCCACCGACTCTGACCCAGCACTTTGTCTGTTACTTTTCACTTAAAATAAACTTTATGAAATGCGTCATTCTGTGTCTTTATTTCTTGTAACACTTATGTGAATATAAGTCCGAAGCGCTCTTGTGATGATGCGCGAACACTGGACCGGAAACAAAATCCTAATGTCTGATTACTTCATGGCACGGCCCGAGTAAGCGCGGGAGTCCAGCACACCTGAAGAGGACAGGTGTGCGTTCAGCCGCAGTTTCAGGAAACAACACGGAGGAAAACTGCTCAGAAACATGAAGTGTGAGGTCGGTTCACTTGACATCAAGCGGCTGCGGTCACATGTACCGGCTGTGAGCCAAATCTGGCCCGCGAAAAAACTGCTGACCATTTCTCCTTCACGTTGAAAATAAACGGAGACGCATTTTATTTTATTCTGAATGTCGCTTTCAGTGTTTGGTGGTCAATCGTGGTCTGAGGTCATGGAGGTGGATTGTACACGCTGGTGCCGCCAGATTTATCCGACCCTCCTCGTGGGTTTTTTTTTTGGGGGGGCTGCGTGTTTTGGGCATTTTGCGGAGTCAGAGCGGACCCAGGCGGCTGAGGATCTTTAAGTGAGTCGCTGAGGATCAGGAGACGGCAATATTTCTGGTTTGTATGTCTTGTTTTGTTTGATTGTCTTTCAGTTTTCTCATTTATTTATTTATTTATTTTCTTCATAGGTATTTATTTATATATAGGCTATATTTATTTATTTATATTCTTTATTTATTTAATTTTTTATTTATTTGTATATTTATTTATTGATTTATTTGAAGCTTTTGGTTTTGGTTTTTGTCTCTTTTGTATCCCTAAGTCTCCCCGCCTGTCTCGGTGTTTTTGGGCTGTATTCCGGAGTCAGAGCGAAGCTATGCGATCAGTTTAGAGACACGAAAAAACTTAGCCCTCCGTTAAAGTTGGCTGGTCTTTGATATAAATGCCATAAATAACAGTTAAAAAATATATTATTTGGTTGACATAAATTCACATCACGCTTTCCACGAACAGTGTCGACTGACAGAGTTATAGTAAACCAAGTACCGAGTATATAAATAAACATACTTTTCAGATATTTAACATTTCTGTATCTTAAATGACTTTAAGAAATATCCTAATCATTTTAAGAAACTGGATTTATGATTTTCATGAGCTATATAAGCCACAATCATCAAAATGAAAACAAAGAAGGGCTTGAAATATTTAAATTTACGTGTAATGAATACACCATATATGAACGTTTACCTTTTATAATTAAATTAGGAAGAAAAATGAAAATTTTCATAATATGATATTATATATTATATTATTTTGAGAGCACATGTATTTCTGATCGCATTGGCTGTTATAAGATGAAATAAAGAAGGTAAGTTTGTTCACAGGACAGTGCAAAGTCACACTGGGTGCTAATTCACTGCAGAGGGATGAAGTATATGTATTCAATAATACAGATAATAAAGTTATTTTTCACCTACTTGTGCTTCACGGTCTTGTTTGTCCAGCTTTATTGTCCTCGTTGTTATGTCTGTTTCTGGGTAAGTAAGAGAGCAATGCAAAAAAAAAAGTCAAATTTCTTGTATGTACATGTACAAGATAAGTAATAACTGAAAGTTAAGTCAGTACAGCAAAAATGTAAGTAAACTTAAAAATCTGGCATAAATTAAACATAAATTAAGAGTAATAGTTTTACTTTTTAAAGGCTTCCAATATTATTTTAAGTGAGATCAACTTGTTAGATTTTACAGTAAATTTTCCTTTGTTGGTGATACTTTTACTCATATATATTCATCTTTGTTGTAATCATCCTCATGTATCGTATTCACCTAGTTTTTTTTAACTTCTTTTTACTATTTATATTGTTCATTTGTTGCCTCTCCTGTACTCATATATTATCTCGTGTAATCATTTATTTTTATCAGCATTTATATCATCAAATCATTCTTTTTATCACACTCCTTTTGACAAAACACACTCATGAGCTTTATGCTCCATTTGATTTTAGATACTTTTTTGGGATTTCTGTGTTTTGTTGTGATTGTTCTGTTCTGATTTACTTTAATGTTATCATGCGTTGCATGATGTGTTTATGCACTGAAAATTAAATTTACAACACTTGGATTTCATAAAAATAGTATTCATGAGCGTGGAAGTGAAAAACTCGTGGACATTTATCAGTGGCTTTATAAACATCTGATATACAGAGCTGATGGTTTATTAGTAAATTACCAACCGTTAACCCTTCACTGAAGACATAACTGCTGAATTAATGGCTTATCAGAAAACGAGAAACAAACACAGATCAGTTATCAGCTGGGCAAACTCTACAAATAATTCCTTAAATAAATGTGCTTTCAACGGCTGCTTTCCACCTCTGAGTGTCTCTGCGCTGTCAGCTCGCTGTCCGTGTTTGATGGTGAATACACACGGAGAAAAACTGAGAAAGAAGTCTGACTTTGCTGAATGATTAAAGTTCACGTTTTGTTTGATTAAAAAAATACAGGAGAAAACATTACGGATAGAATATTTTATCTATTTCTGCTATGGAAATTATCTTCCCTCTTCATGATTTTTTGTTAAATGGTATGTTATTTGAACTTTGTGCCCCCTTACTTCAGTTTAAAAGTCTTACAAAGTGGGGGAAAAACATCAGCTGATGATTTATTCACAGAACTGTGAACCGACCAAACACTTGACGTCTGAGTTTCTGTCGAGTTTCCTCAATCTGACTGCAGAGTGGACTCCTCCCGCTGCGCCTCCCTGTGGGCTGGACTACTTCAGGCACAGTCCAAAATGCGCACAAGTGTATCAGTTGGATCTGAATCGACAGGCAGTAAAGACATGATCACACTGTCTGTCCTCAGAGGAGCGCACG
This sequence comes from Plectropomus leopardus, assembly GCF_026936395.1. Taxonomy (NCBI): domain Eukaryota; kingdom Metazoa; phylum Chordata; class Actinopteri; order Perciformes; family Serranidae; genus Plectropomus; species Plectropomus leopardus. The sequence goes on from NC_142193.1 coordinate 30,470,487, forward strand.
GAGGAAACTGACGTCTGTGATGCTCCCCAAACAAGTGGCGCAACGAGCCTCCGCGAGGCTTTGGTTAAGCCTACAGGACGCACCTCTTATTCCGCACTTTGTCTGTTACTTTTGAAAATAAACGCTCTGAATTGTTATTTTCGACTTTGTGTGGTAATTTGAGAAAACTGAAATACAATCAAACGAAACAAACCAGAAATATTGCCATCTCCTGATCCTCAGTCCTGAATGTCCGACTAAATGCAGGGCGACTCACTTAAAGATCCTCGGCCGCCTGGGTCCGCTCTGACTCCACAAAACTGCCCAAAAACACGCAAAAAACCCACGAGGAGGGTCGGATAAATCTGGCGGCACCAGCGTGTACAATCCACCTCCATGACCTCAGACCAAGATTGACCACCAAACACTGAAAGCGACATTCAGAATAAAAAAATCTGTGTGTCTCCGTTTATTTTCAACGTGAAGGAGAAATGGTCAGCAGTTTTTTCGCGGGCCAGATTTGGCTCACAGCCAGAGGCGGTCCTGGGTAGTTTTGCGCCCTTGGTCTTTTGTCCATGATACACCCTTGACTCAATTTAAGATCATCACCTTTTCCCTCCGTCAAACGCCCATGTGGTGATGTTCAGCATATTCCAACATGCTCTTATGTTGAAAGGACTGCAGCAGGCAGTAGTTGTGAGCGGAAGCTCTGTACTGCGTATTGAGAGTTATGCAGACGCTTGACGGATTTAATGCGGTCAGACATTAAAGTGAGTTCCGGTAAAAACCCGACAGTTGTGGCAGTTTTTACATTTTCACATAGCGCAATAAATGTGAAAGTATCTATGTTAATTTTATGAATGAAATACAATTTATTTGGAAGCAGCTGGGATCATAACAGGTCAGTCTATCCCTCACCCCCCTCCGTGCTTTTCCTCTGAGAGTTAAACTCAGCCTGCTCTCAGCCTCTGCAGCTGTGAGCTGATCGCCCTCCTGTCTCCCTGCTGCCCTTTCTTCTGACGCACACAACCTGTAGACATGACTCAGCAGAAAGTTGACATGATAGTAAGGGCGCCCCTGCACCTACTCCACTAACGTGACGTGGAAATGAGCGGTAGAAAACTTGCGATTTTTATTTTGCGGGTGCTCGTGCGCCCCCAAATAGATTGCGCCCTGGGCGGTCGCCCACATTGCCCATAGCAAAAACCGTTCCTGCTCACAGCCGGTACATGTGACCGCAGCCGCTTGATGTCAAGTGAACCGACCTCACACTTCATGTTTCTGAGCAGTTTTCCTCCGTGTTGTTTCCTGAAACTGCGGCTGAACGCACACCTGTCCTCCTCAGGTGTGCTGGACTCCCGCGCTTACTCGGGCCGTGCTATGAAGTAATCAGACATTAGGATTTTGTTTCCGGTCCAGTGTTCGCGCATCATCACAAGAGCGCTTCGGACTTATATTCACATAAGTGTTACAAGAAATAAATTCTGGGCGTGTCTGCCTTAAAAAATCGCAAACCTGGGAGTATAAATAGGCGTATCACACCATCTGTCAACCCACTCTCAACAGAAGATCTAAATAACAAGGAAAACTTCAAGCAGTTAAATATTGAATTGAATCATAAACAATTCTGCGTCTGCCTTAAAACATCGCAAACCTGCAGTATAAATAGGCGTATCACGCCATCTGTCAACCCACTCTCAAAAGAACATCTGAATAAAAGGAAAACTTCAAGCAGTTAAAAAATCATTATTAAAGTGTCATCAGTGAGGCACAGTGAGGGTTATTTAATGATGGTCGGAGTTGCTTTTTTCTGGCACATTGTGCAGTTTTTGCGTCATCAAGTTGGATTATTTGAAGTTCGACTGCGATTTGAAGAACCAGATGGTCCCACTGTTACCATTTTTCGTGACAGTCAGATGCTGTTTAAAATCTATATTGCTGGTCTGCTCTCTAGGAGCCGCAGTCAGCAGATCAGTGTGGTGTAGTGCTTAAAGCGGCTTCCACGGCTCTATCGACGATATTAACACAGCCGCGTACAGTAATTCTTCTTCCTGACTTATCCCAGGCTGCATATTTAGCCTACTCATCCGAAAATTGTCTCTCTGTCGAAAGACAGGGCACAGAGAGAAGACGAAAAATCTGCATGATGTGTTTATGCACTGAAAATGAAATCTAACAAAACTTGAAGAAAGAGAAATCTCTGAAGGTGGCATCCTTCGATCCCACGAGGAAGCAGGATGAAGTTAACAAATGAAGTTTTATCCCTTCAACCCGACATGCTCCACCGACTCTGACCCAGCACTTTGTCTGTTACTTTTCACTCAAAATAAACTTTATGAAATGCGTCATTCTGTGTCTTTATTTCTTGTAACACTTATGTGAATATAAGTCCGAAGCGCTCTTGTGATGATGCGCGAACACTGGACCGGAAACAAAATCCTAATGTCTGATTACTTCATGGCACGGCCCGAGTAAGCGCGGGAGTCCAGCACACCTGAGGAGGACAGGTGTGCGTTCAGCCGCAGTTTCAGGAAACAACACGGAGGAAAACTGCTCAGAAACATGAAGTGTGAGGTCGGTTCACTTGACATCAAGCGGCTGCGGTCACATGTACCGGCTGTGAGCCAAATCCGGCCCGCGAAAAAACTGCTGACAATTTCTCCTTCACGTTGAAAATAAACGGAGACGCATTTTATTTTATTCTGAATGTCGCTTTCAGTGTTTGGTGGTCAATCTTGGTCTGAGGTCATGGAGGTGGATTGTACACGCTGGTGCCGCCAGATTTATCCGACCCTCCTCGTGGGTTTTTTTTGGCTTATCAGAAAACGAGAAACAAACACAGATCAGTTATCAGCTGGGCAAACTCTATAAATAATTCCTTAAATAAATTTCCTTTCCAGAACGACACACAGAACGAGGCTGAATTTTCATGAAACTGTGTGAAATAAAATAAATATAACTGGATATTTTCTTGGTAACTTATCATACCATGAAGGCCATTTTCCCTCTTTCTGAAGTCATCATGTCTGCATGTTTTCTACATTTTTTGCATTTTAGAACAGATCTATGCGTAACTGAATATTTTAACACTAACTATCAGTTACAAATTATGAAGGACACCACATTAAAGACGAATAATGTCAACAATGGATGTAAACCGAAACTGATTTCAGTTTTATTGGGTGTGAATAGTCTGGAGCTTGTTGTTTAGTGGAATACACTGCAGGTTTGCACCTGTTTCTACTCCCCTTAGTAAACTGTAAATTCAACATCAATAATTTCTGAAACTAACATCGTGATTTCCTGCCCACACAAATCTCCAAAACACCCTGAAATGAACAATTCAGCGACCTACCTTTATTCCTATGAGGTGACACAGCACTCAGTGCAGCCAACCAGAGGCCGAGTGTGACGCCCTGTGGACAGAAAATATAACTACAGTCAATGAAACACACACACTCTCACACACACACACACACACACACACATATATAGGCTATATATTAACGCTTTATATCAGCTCTAACTCACATGACTGTGTCTCATATTGGTTTATTATTCATCTTCATAATTATTTTATGACTTTTTAGTTTTAATGGATTTGTTTCCCTTTAATAGTCAGGTGACAGTTTTTGTTGTGTGCCTGCATCTCACACTCTCATTGTGCTTCCAGCTGAAGTAAATGTGATACATAAAGTTTTGCCCTCTGGCTTGTTTCTAGGATTTTAGGACATTTTAAGGATTTTTAGGACACTAGGGTCTAAGCTAAGACCTCTGTCGGGTGTGGGGGATCCTGCACGGGCACTTTTGCCAGTGGTCTTTTGCAAAAGCTGGGGCCACTTTTGCAAAACAAGGGTGGCCAGGGACCAGTTGCAGCAACCCCATACATTTTTTTAGGACTTTTTTTTTAGGATTTTAGGGCGTTTATTGGATTTTATTAAATCTCTAGGATTTTAGTATATTTCTTAGATTTTAGGACATTTCTGTGATTTTAAGACGTTTCTAGGATTTAAAGAAATTTCTAGGATTTTAAGGTATTTCTTAGATTTTAGGACATTTCTGTGATTTTAAGACGTTTCTTGGATTTTAGGGCATTCCTAGGATTTTAAGACGTTTCTAAGATTCTAGGACGTTTCAATGATTTTAGGACATTTCTAGGATTTTAGGACTCGGATTTAGGATCGGTATTACAGAAATGTGTCATTTGTTGAGCTTTTTTTTCAAGAACGTTCACAGAAGCAGGAATTTCAAAAAAAATGTCTCACTAAACCACCTTAAGAACAAATGATGGATTAGAACAAAAATAAGATACATTTTGTTCGTTTCTTGCACGAAGTTCGTTATAAATTATAAAAGTCGTGGCGGTTTATGTTCAGCCTGCAGCCTGTTAAACTGCTAACGTCACTTAGCTTAAAGCCGAAGAGTTCGTACATACCAACATTTAAGCTAACCGCTTTCAACCTGGACAAAAACCAGCTGACATGAGGCATGTTACAATAAACATTCACCCGGAACAAATGTATCTGTAGGACTCACCGCTTTTTATCGGCTCCGATCCGCAGAGATGGAAACAGATACCGAGCCGGACCCGATCATTTTAGCTCCTTTTCCGCAGAAAACACCGTCAGTCTCCGTCCAAGCCGCACTCCGACACCGTATTTAAATGTAGTTTTCACGGAGAGTTAGTAGAGACGTGGAAAAGCAGCAGCCGCTGTGACAGTTTCTCCTTCTTCTACTGTCGCTCCGGCAGCCTGTACGCCGTAAGGCGGCATTTTCCCGCCGTGTCTTCAAATCTGTTTACTTACCTGTCTTCCGGGTCTGCGTGTGACGTCGAACGTAAGACTGAGCGCGACACGTCATATTCTGAAAACCACGCCCACCCGGGAGGCAATATTTTTTTCGATCTATTTTTTTTTCTCTGATTGCTTTCAACACATGCAGTATCTTTTTATTTTATTTTATTTTATTTTATTTTATTTTATATTTACATAGAGTGCACCATCTACATTTGAAAAGCCCTCTAGTGTTTCATACACCACCACTGTTTTCCTGGTTCCCAAACTGGGGGTCCTGACCCCACTGTGTGTCGCCAAAACTTCACAGTGGGTCGTGAGGCCTTTTTGATTTTAAGGGGTGTGAAGAATGAAAATCTATGAATTCGAGGTACTTGTACTTTGCTTGAGTGTTTATCCCACTACATTGCAGGGGAAAATACTGTACTTTTAACTTCACTACATTTATCTGAAAGTGGTAGTTACTTATAGCTGCAACAATTAGTTGATTAATCAATTGGTCAATTCACAGAAAGTTATTTGCCAACAATTTTATATATCTTTCTATGTTTTTAATAATTTTGAGTATTTGGGTGGTACAGGTTTTTTTTGGTTAGTTTTCTATATTTTTCCAAAAAAAAAAAGATTTTGACTTTTTTATTTCTTTCTTTTCTTTCAATAATTTTGAATTCTTGCAATTTTTTTTCTTTTTTTCATTTGTAGTTTTGAGGTGTTTTTCTCTTTTTTATGTTTTGAGTATTTTGTTGTATTTTCAATAATTTTGATTTTTTTTTTCAGTTTTTTTTTGTTTTGGATGTTTGTTCTTTTTTCATATTTTGGACTTGTTTGGTATATATTTTTTCGTCTTGCTCATCGCCTTCAGTGCACCTCTAAACTTGACATGTCAACGAGAAAATTTCTAATTCTTGCATTTTTTTATCGTAATATAATGTGTCTTTCTTGGTTGATGGAAAAGAACTACAGCTGAAACCTGGGAGGTGAATTCATAAGTTTAATAGGCAGACTGGATTTTTCAGTGGACAGAAACAGATCTGAGATGGAGGAAAACAAAAAAAATACAAAAAGAAAGCAGTGAACTGGGAGAGGGCGTCCTTCCTCCAGCCTGAAACACACACACACACACACACACACACACACACACACACGGTTTGTATGTATGTGACGACGTTCAGTTGTTTCTACTTTTGAAACAAACTCATGAACACACTCACGTGTTGTTTCAGCCGGCCATGATGTGCTTGACAAAGGCTGAGGGACAGAAACACAGTTTGCATCTGTCAGTATTTCAGAGGCTGTTTGTGTGTTTAGTCGGTGTTTGTTTCTTTTACCTTCATAGTTGATGCATCCGTTTGCGTCTTCCTGTCCTGCCAACAGCTTGTCCACGTCTCCCTCCGTCATCCTCTCTCCTGGTTAAACACAGACAGTTAAAATCATAATCGCAAACATATCCTCCACCTGTCACCAATCACACCTCCACCGTTCACTATTTATACCTCCACCTGTCACCAATCACACTTCTACCCATCACTGTTCACACCTCCACCTGTCACCAATCACACTTCTACCTGTCACTGTTCATATCTTCACCTGTCACCAATCATACTTCCACCTGTCACCAATCACACTTCTACCCATCACTGTTCACACCTCCACCTGTCACCAATCACACCTCCACCGTTCACTATTTATACCTCCACCTGTCACCAATCACACTTCTACCCATCACTGTTCACACTTCCACCTGTCACCAAACACACCTCCACCTGTCACTGTTCATACCTCCACCTGTCACCAGTCACACTTCCACATATCACTGTTCAAACTGCCTCTTGTCGCCAATCACACTTCTACCTGTCACTGTTCATACCTCCACCTGTCACCAATCACACCTCCACCTGTCACTGTTTACACCTTTACCCCTCACCAATCACACCTCCACCTGTCACTGTTTACACCTTTACCTCTCGCCAATCACACCTTCACCTGTCACTGTTCACACCGAATCAGTCACCATCTTACCCAGAGTGACCAGAACATGTCTGAGCTCAGCACCCATCACTGTCCCGTTTCCTTCTTTATCAAAAACTCGAAGGCCTTCCACAAAGTCCTCGTACGTCCCCTGTTAAAATACACACGCACACACACACACACACACACACACACACACACACACAGAGGGAGAGAGGGTGAGAAATCAATTATTCTGTCAATCAATAAGCCCCTGATCTGTGTGAGGTGAAAACTGTGGTCATACTTTGTCTTTTGACTGAGCCACATGTTGCAGCATCGGCAGGAAGGTCTCAAAGTCCATCAGCTTCCTGTCCATGTCTGTCAAACCACAGAAGAAGAGAGAAGATGCGTAGTTTGAATGAGAGAATACGTCAGTTTTCTGACTCTTCCGGCAGCCTTCAGTCTGTACAGGAAGTCACGGAGGCGCTCACATCCTGTTAAAGTTTATTCCTATTCATTCAAATGTTATCAGATCCGTTCATCATTCTGTCACCTCTCATTGCGGCAGCAGAGAAAGAGCGACAGCGGCATCGATGTCACCTCTCTCTGACCGTGACCAGAGTTTAGAAATCAGTGAGGTCCAGAATCTGAGAGAGGGGGACGGAGGTCGATCTAAAATTTTGCCCTCTGACAGTTTTGAACGGGGGGCAGCGAGAGATGTTGGTGGGTAACGTGAGTTCATCTTTAACACTTAATGCTCTGACGAAGGCATTTCATGTTTTTTATTTCAAACCAATGGGCATTGTTTTCAGGGGTCAATATTTAAGGCTTCCATCTAACTTTTTTTTTTTTGATAAACAAACCCTGTTTTGGTGGGTTTTTTGCACTCCGACGCCTTATATCCTATATATTGAAAGTACACATCATAATTGTAGGAAAGTTGAACTGTAACTGAAAAACTGTCAAAACTGGGAGCACTTTAAATCTGTTTTCATGACAGGCGACGTAACTTTTATCAAAATAACTTTTTGTCATACATGAGACAGATGATCTGTGGAAACATCAGGTCCCTCTGGCTGCTCCTGGTGCTGTTATTGGGATTTGTAGAAATACAGCGCCCGGCAGAGCTCAGCCAATCAGAGGAGGGGGGAGGGGCTCTACTCAGTGTCAATCAATGCTCGTGCACACGCTGCGCAGCCCCACTCCCTCGCGCAAGCTCAGCCAAGCTCACTACCGTTAGCTGGCGGCGACCGGAGGAAAAATACGGATACAATGACCGAAAAACAACCACCAACAGTGAAAAAACGGCTCATTCCTCTGCTGACAGCAGCAAACACGGCGAAGAGGAAACACGAGCTAAAAGGAAATAATTCAACCGAGCGCGAGATAAAACGATGAACACCGGAGCTGCTTTTCCGAGGTGGCAACAGCTAACGGGAGCTGAAAGGTATCCAAACAGTGGTGAGTTAACCTCATTTCTGTTTACAGATAAATATTGTCTTTAATGAATGCACTGAAACACTGTTAGCTGTATGTTGTGTTACTGCGATGTTGCTGTGGAGCTAACGTTAGCTCGTTTCCAATGTTAAGGCTAGTTAGCATTTATGGCTAAAAACATCTTCGTGAAGTTAGGATGCCTACACTGTGAATATATATATACATATATACAAGAGAAACCTGCAGGCTGCTCCTTTTTAATTTTTTAAGCAATGTCTCTGTCCTGAATGTTACCAACTGCAGCTTTAAACATGTATTTACTACAGTTGTATTCATGTTAAGTGTTACAATGTAACTAAGTAATCTACTCAAATACTCTGTACCTGAGTGTAATTTAAAGGTTCAGACATTTGAATATTTACATACATGCACAATTACATTTAAGCTAGTTTGTGGGTACTTCTGCACATTTCAGAGGTAAATGTTGTGCCTTTTACTTCACATTATGTGACTGCTTAAGATACTTCACAGATTCAAGTAATTAATACAAAATAAATCATCTCATAATTTATGATGTATTATTATAGATTAATCGACCCAGTGTAGGCCCATATTTAAAGTGAGCTCCACCTTTAGCTGCTCTGAACACATTAATGCAACAATTATTATTATACGCCTCATATATTGACCTTAGTATCTGAAATGGGAGTTCTGCATAATTAACACTTTTACGTCTAGTTGGCTATTTCAAGTATACTCTAACTCTAATACCTTTGTGCTTTTACTTGAAAGAAATTTGAATGGAGAATTTAAACTGAACACAGAGTATTTCTGCAATGTTGCTACTATTACTTCAGTAAAGGATGTGAGTACTTCTTCCACAGCTGTATGTGAGTTTATTAGAATATGAGATGGCTTTTCTTTAGATAGATAGATAGATAGATATACTTTATTGACCTAACTAACAGAGGCTGTTTTCAGACACACACACACTCTTTGAGCATGGACTCACCCTCAGCTTTGGGTCGTCCCAGCACTCGCAGGACTTGTGCATTGGTCGGATTTTGTCCGAGAGCTCTCATGACGTCTCCACACTGAGAGAAAGAGATCTTCATCTGACTGTCTGCGGTCCTGTCGAACAGCTGGAACGCTTCTTTAAACTCTGAAAAACAGTTCAAGTCACACTCTGAAAATCAGGTTGCAGTCCGAAAATCAAGTTACAGTCAGGGAATCAGTCCGTCAGCAGCTGCTAACACTCAGCACATTACAAGAAATAAAGACACAGAATGACGCATTTCATAAAGTTTATTTTGAGTGAAAAAGTAACAGACAAAGTGCTGGGTCAGAGTCGGTGGAGCATGTCGGGTTGAAGGGATAAAACTTCATTTGTTAACTTCATCCTGCTTCCTCGTGGGATCGAAGGATGCCACCTTCAGAGATTTCTCTTTCTTCAAGTTTTGTTAGATTTCATTTTCAGTGCATAAACACATCATGCAGATTTTTCGTCTTCTCTCTGTGCCCTGTCTTTCGACAGAGAGACAATTTTCGGATGAGTAGGCTAAATATGCAGCCTGGGATAAGTCAGGAAGAAGAATTACTGTACGCGGCTGTGTTAATATCGTCGATAGAGCCGTGGAAGCCGCTTTAAGCACTACACCACACTGATCTGCTGACTGCGGCTCCTAGAGAGCAGACCAGCAATATAGATTTTAAACAGCATCTGACTGTCACGAAAAATGGTAACAGTGGGACCATCTGGTTCTTCAAATCGCAGTCGAACTTCAAATAATCCAACTTGATGACGCAAAAACTGCACAATGTGCCAGAAAAAAGCAACTCCGACCATCATTAAATAACCCTCACTGTGCCTCACTGATGACACTTTAATAATGATTTTTTAACTGCTTGAAGTTTTCCTTTTTATTCAGATGTTCTTTTGAGAGTGGGTTGACAGATGGCGTGATACGCCTATTTATACTCCCAGGTTTGCGATGTTTTAAGGCAGACGCAGAATTGTTTATGATTCAATTCAATACTTAACTGCTTGAAGTTTTCCTTTTTATTCAGATGTTCTTTTGAGAGTGGGTTGACAGATGGCGTGATACGCCTATTTATACTCGCAGGTTTGCGATGTTTTAAGGCAGACGCAGAATTGTTTATGATTCAATTCAATATTGAACTGCTTGAAGTTTTCCTTGTTATTTAGATCTTCTGTTGAGAGTGGGTTGACAGATGGCGTGATACGCCTATTTATACTCCCAGGTTTGCGATTTTTTAAGGCAGACACGCCCAGAATTGTGAGTCATAAAAACAACTGATGGTCGGAGTTGATTTTTTCTGGCACATTGTGCAGTTTTTGCGTCATCAAGTTGGATTATTTGAAGTTCGACTGCGATTTGAAGAACCAGATGGTCCCACTGTTGCCATTTTTCGTCACAGTCAGATGCTGTTTAAAATCTATATCGCTGGTCTGCTCTCTAGGAGCCGCAGTCAGAAGATCAGTGTGGTGTAGTGCTTAAAGCTGCTTCCACGGCTCTATCGACGATATTAACAAAGCCGCGTACAGTAATTCTTCTCCCTGACTTAACCCCAGGCCGCATATTTAGCCTACTCATCCGAAAATTGTCTCTCTGTCGAAACATGGTGGAAACACCGCCTGCGCCAGGATCCTAAAAAAAAAGAGGAGCGCGCTGACATCTCGTCAAGCAGTCAAGCAGCAGCATCGCCTCGTCATCAGAGACGAGAGCGTCGAAAAACGCTCTTCCACAAACGCACAGCACGGTGCGTAAACCACAGCACGACATGCTCCACCGACTCTGACCCAGCACTTTGTCTGTTACTTTTTCACTTAAAATAAACTTTATGAAATGCGTCATTCTGTGTCTTTATTTCTTGTAACACTTATGTGAATATAAGTCCGAAGCGCTCTTGTGATGATGCGCGAACACTGGACCGGAAACAAAATCCTAATGTCTGATTACTTCATGGCACGGCCCGAGTAAGCGCGGGAGTCCAGCACACCTGAAGAGGACAGGTGTGCGTTCAGCCGCAGTTTCAGGAAACAACACGGAGGAAAACTGCTCAGAAACATGAAGTGTGAGGTCGGTTCACTTGACATCAAGCGGCTGCGGTCACATGTACCGGCTGTGAGCCAAATCTGGCCCGCGAAAAAACTGCTGACCATTTCTCCTTCACGTTGAAAATAAACGGAGACGCATTTTATTTTATTCTGAATGTCGCTTTCAGTGTTTGGTGGTCAATCGTGGTCTGAGGTCATGGAGGTGGATTGTACACGCTGGTGCCGCCAGATTTATCCGACCCTCCTCGTGGGTTTTTTTTTTGGGGGGGCTGCGTGTTTTGGGCAGTTTTGCGGAGTCAGAGCGGACCCAGGCGGCCGAGGATCTTTAAGTGAGTCGCTGAGGATCAGGAGACGGCAATATTTCTGGTTTGTATGTCTTGTTTTGTTTGATTGTCTTTCAGTTTTCTCATTTATTTATTTATTTATTTTCTCCATAGGTATTTATTTATATATAGGCTATATTTATTTATTTATATTCTTTATTTATTAAATTTCTTATTTATTTGTATATTTATTTATTGATTTATTTGAAGCTTTTGGTTTTTGGTTTTTTGTCTCTTTTGTATCCCTAAGTCTCCCCGCCTGTCTCGGTGTTTTTGGGCTGTATTCCGGAGTCAGAGCGAAGCTATGCGATCAGTTTAGAGACACGAAAAAACTTAGCCCTCCGTTAAAGTTGGCTGGTCTTTTGATATAAATGCCATAAATAACAGTTAAAAATATATTATTTGGTTGACATAAATTCACATCACGCTTTCCACGAGCAATGTCGACTGACAGAGTTATAGTAAACCAAGTACCGAGTATACAAATAAACATACTTTTCAGATATTTAACATTTCTGTATCTTAAATTACTTTGAGAAATATTCTAATCATTTTAAGAAACTGGATTTATGATTTTCATGAGCTACATAAGCCACAATCATCAAAATGAAAACAAAGAAGGGCTTGAAATATTTAAATTTACGTGTAATGAATACACCATATATGAACGTTTACCTTTTATAATTAAATTAGGAAGAAAAATGAAAATTTTCATAATATGATATTATATATTATATTATTTTGAGAGCACATGTATTTCTGATCGCATTAGCTGTTATAAGATGAAATGAAGGTAAGTTTGTTCACAGGACAGTGCAAAGTCACACTGGGTGCTAATTCACTGCAGAGGGATGAAGTATATGTATTCAATAATACAGATAATAAAGTTATTTTTCACCTACTTGTGCTTCACGGTCTTGTTTGTCCAGCTTTATTGTCCTCGTTGTTATGTCTGTTTCTGGGTAAGTAAGAGAGCAATGCAAAAAAAAAAGTCAAATTTCTTGTATGTACATGTACAAGATAAGTAATAACTGAAAGTTAAGTCAGTACAGTAAAAATGTAAGTAAACTTAAAAATCTGGCATAAATTAAACATAAATTAAGAGTAATAGTTTTACTTTTTAAAGGCTTCCAATATTATTTTAAGTGAAATCAACTTGTTAGATTTTACAGTAAATTTTCCTTTGTTGGTGATACTTTTACTCATATATATTCATCTTTGTTGTAATCATCCTCATGTATCGTATTCACCTAGTTTTTTTAACTTCTTTTACTATTTATATTGTTCATTTGTTGCCTCTCCTGTACTCATATATTATCTCGTGTAATCATTTATTTTTATCAGCATTTATATCATCAAATCATTCTTTTTATCACACTCCTTTTGACAAAACACACTCATGAGCTTTATGCTCCATTTGATTTTAGATACTTTTTTGGGATTTCTGTGTTTTGTTGTGATTGTTCTGTTCTGATTTACTTTAATGTTATCATGCGTTGCATGATGTGTTTATGCACTGAAAATTAAATTTACAACACTTGGATTTCATAAAAATAGTATTCATGAGCGTGGAAGTGAAAAACTCGTGGACATTTATCAGTGGCTTTATAAACATCTGATATACAGAGCTGATGGTTTATTAGTAAATTACCAACCGTTAACCCTTCACTGAAGACATAACTGCTGAATTAATGGCTTATCAGAAAACGAGAAACAAACACAGATCAGTTATCAGCTGGGCAAACTCTACAAATAATTCCTTAAATAAATGTGCTTTCAACGGCTGCTTTCCACCTCTGAGTGTCTCTGCGCTGTCAGCTCGCTGTCCGTGTTTGATGGTGAATACACACGGAGAAAAACTGAGAAAGAAGTCTGACTTTGCTGAATGATTAAAGTTCACGTTTTGTTTGATTAAAAAATACAGGAGAAAACATTACGGATAGAATATTTTATCTATTTCTGCTATGGAAATTATCTTCCCTCTTCATGATTTTTTGTTAAATGGTATGTTATTTGAACTTTGTGCCCCCTTACTTCAGTTTAAAAGTCTTACAAAGTGGGGGAAAAACATCAGCTGATGATTTATTCACAGAACTGTGAACCGACCAAACACTTGACGTCTGAGTTTCTGTCGAGTTTCCTCAATCTGACTGCAGAGTGGACTCCTCCCGCTGCGCCTCCCTGTGGGCTGGACTACTTCAGGCACAGTCCAAAATGCGCACAAGTGTATCAGTTGGATCTGAATCGACAGGCAGTAAAGACATGATCACACTGTCTGTCCTCAGAGGAGCGCACGGAGGAAACTGACGTCTGTGATGCTCCCCAAACAAGTGGCGCAACGAGCCTCCGCGAGGCTTTGGTTAAGCCTACAGGACGCACCTCTTATTCCGCACTTTGTCTGTTACTTTTGAAAATAAACGCTCTGAATTGTTATTTTCGACTTTGTGTGGTAATTTGAGAAAACTGAAATACAATCAAACGAAACAAACCAGAAATATTGCCATCTCCTGATCCTCAGTCCTGAATGTCCGACTAAATGCAGGGCGACTCACTTAAAGATCCTCGGCCGCCTGGGTCCGCTCTGACTCCACAAAACTGCCCAAAAACACGCAAAAAACCCACGAGGAGGGTCGGATAAATCTGGCGGCACCAGCGTGTACAATCCACCTCCATGACCTCAGACCAAGATTGACCACCAAACACTGAAAGCGACATTCAGAATAAAAAAATCTGTGTGTCTCCGTTTATTTTCAACGTGAAGGAGAAATGGTCAGCAGTTTTTTCGCGGGCCAGATTTGGCTCACAGCCAGAGGCGGTCCTGGGTAGTTTTGCGCCCTTGGTCTTTTGTCCATGATACACCCTTGACTCAATTTAAGATCATCACCTTTTCCCTCCGTCAAACGCCCATGTGGTGATGTTCAGCATATTCCAACATGCTCTTATGTTGAAAGGACTGCAGCAGGCAGTAGTTGTGAGCGGAAGCTCTGTACTGCGTATTGAGAGTTATGCAGACGCTTGACGGATTTAATGCGGTCAGACATTAAAGTGAGTTCCGGTAAAAACCCGACAGTTGTGGCAGTTTTACATTTTCACATAGCGCAATAAATGTGAAAGTATCTATGTTAATTTTATGAATGAAATACAATTTATTTGGAAGCAGCTGGGATCATAACAGGTCAGTCTATCCCTCACCCCCCTCCGTGCTTTTCCTCTGAGAGTTAAACTCAGCCTGCTCTCAGCCTCTGCAGCTGTGAGCTGATCGCCCTCCTGTCTCCCTGCTGCCCTTTCTTCTGACGCACACAACCTGTAGACATGACTCAGCAGAAAGTTGACATGATAGTAAGGGCGCCCCGCACCTACTCCACTAACGTGACGTGGAAATGAGCGGTAGAAAACTTGCGATTTTTATTTTGCGGGTGCTCGTGCGCCCCCAAATAGATTGCGCCCTGGGCGGTCGCCCACATTGCCCATAGCAAAAACCGTTCCTGCTCACAGCCGGTACATGTGACCGCAGCCGCTTGATGTCAAGTGAACCGACCTCACACTTCATGTTTCTGAGCAGTTTTCCTCCGTGTTGTTTCCTGAAACTGCGGCTGAACGCACACCTGTCCTCCTCAGGTGTGCTGGACTCCCGCTTACTCGGGCCGTGCTATGAAGTAATCAGACATTAGGATTTTGTTTCCGGTCCAGTGTTCGCGCATCATCACAAGAGCGCTTCGGACTTATATTCACATAAGTGTTACAAGAAATAAATTCTGGGCGTGTCTGCCTTAAAAAATCGCAAACCTGGGAGTATAAATAGGCGTATCACACCATCTGTCAACCCACTCTCAACAGAAGATCTAAATAACAAGGAAAACTTCAAGCAGTTAAATATTGAATTGAATCATAAACAATTCTGCGTCTGCCTTAAAACATCGCAAACCTGCGAGTATAAATAGGCGTATCACGCCATCTGTCAACCCACTCTCAAAAGAACATCTGAATAAAAAGGAAAACTTCAAGCAGTTAAAAAATCATTATTAAAGTGTCATCAGTGAGGCACAGTGAGGGTTATTTAATGATGGTCGGAGTTGCTTTTTTCTGGCACATTGTGCAGTTTTTGCGTCATCAAGTTGGATTATTTGAAGTTCGACTGCGATTTGAAGAACCAGATGGTCCCACTGTTACCATTTTTCGTGACAGTCAGATGCTGTTTAAAATCTATATTGCTGGTCTGCTCTCTAGGAGCCGCAGTCAGCAGATCAGTGTGGTGTAGTGCTTAAAGCGGCTTCCACGGCTCTATCGACGATATTAACACAGCCGCGTACAGTAATTCTTCTTCCTGACTTATCCCAGGCTGCATATTTAGCCTACTCATCCGAAAATTGTCTCTCTGTCGAAAGACAGGGCACAGAGAGAAGACGAAAAATCTGCATGATGTGTTTATGCACTGAAAATGAAATCTAACAAAACTTGAAGAAAGAGAAATCTCTGAAGGTGGCATCCTTCGATCCCACGAGGAAGCAGGATGAAGTTAACAAATGAAGTTTTATCCCTTCAACCCGACATGCTCCACCGACTCTGACCCAGCACTTTGTCTGTTACTTTTTCACTCAAAATAAACTTTATGAAATGCGTCATTCTGTGTCTTTATTTCTTGTAACACTTATGTGAATATAAGTCCGAAGCGCTCTTGTGATGATGCGCGAACACTGGACCGGAAACAAAATCCTAATGTCTGATTACTTCATGGCACGGCCCGAGTAAGCGCAGAGTCCAGCACACCTGAGGAGGACAGGTGTGCGTTCAGCCGCAGTTTCAGGAAACAACACGGAGGAAAACTGCTCAGAAACATGAAGTGTGAGGTCGGTTCACTTGACATCAAGCGGCTGCGGTCACATGTACCGGCTGTGAGCCAAATCCGGCCCGCGAAAAAACTGCTGACAATTTCTCCTTCACGTTGAAAATAAACGGAGACGCATTTTATTTTATTCTGAATGTCGCTTTCAGTGTTTGGTGGTCAATCTTGGTCTGAGGTCATGGAGGTGGATTGTACACGCTGGTGCCGCCAGATTTATCCGACCCTCCTCGTGGGTTTTTTTTGGCTTATCAGAAAACGAGAAACAAACACAGATCAGTTATCAGCTGGGCAAACTCTATAAATAATTCCTTAAATAAATTTCCTTTCCAGAACGACACACAGAACGAGGCTGAATTTTCATGAAACTGTGTGAAATAAAATAAATATAACTGGATATTTTCTTGGTAACTTATCATACCATGAAGGCCATTTTCCCTCTTTCTGAAGTCATCATGTCTGCATGTTTTCTACATTTTTTGCATTTTAGAACAGATCTATGCGTAACTGAATATTTTAACACTAACTATCAGTTACAAATTATGAAGGACACCACATTAAAGACGAATAATGTCAACAATGGATGTAAACCGAAACTGATTTCAGTTTTATTGGGTGTGAATAGTCTGGAGCTTGTTGTTTAGTGGAATACACTGCAGGTTTGCACCTGTTTCTACTCCCCTTAGTAAACTGTAAATTCAACATCAATAATTTCTGAAACTAACATCGTGATTTCCTGCCCACACAAATCTCCAAAACACCCTGAAATGAACAATTCAGCGACCTACCTTTATTCCTATGAGGTGACACAGCACTCAGTGCAGCCAACCAGAGGCCGAGTGTGACGCCCTGTGGACAGAAAATATAACTACAGTCAATGAAACACACACTCTCTCACACACACACACACACACACATATATAGGCTATATATTAACGCTTTATATCAGCTCTAACTCACATGACTGTGTCTCATATTGGTTTATTATTCATCTTCATAATTATTTTATGACTTTTTAGTTTTAATGGATTTGTTTCCCTTTAATAGTCAGGTGACAGTTTTTGTTGTGTGCCTGCATCTCACACTCTCATTGTGCTTCCAACTGAAGTAAATGTGATACATAAAGTTTTGCCCTCTGGCTTGTTTCTAGGATTTTAGGACATTTTAAGGATTTTTAGGACACTAGGGTCTAAGCTAAGACCTCTGTCGGGTGTGGGGGATCCTGCACGGGCACTTTTTGCCAGTGGTCTTTTTGCAAAAGCTGGGGCCACTTTTGCAAAACAAGGGTGGCCAGGGACCAGTTGCAGCAACCCCATACATTTTTTTAGGACTTTTTTTTTAGGATTTTAGGGCGTTTATTGGATTTTATTAAATCTCTAGGATTTTAGTATATTTCTTAGATTTTAGGACATTTCTGTGATTTTAAGACGTTTCTAGGATTTAAAGAAATTTCTAGGATTTTAAGGTATTTCTTAGATTTTAGGACATTTCTGTGATTTTAAGACGTTTCTTGGATTTTAGGGCATTCCTAGGATTTTAAGACGTTTCTAAGATTCTAGGACGTTTCAATGATTTTAGGACATTTCTAGGATTTTAGGACTCGGATTTAGGATCGGTATTACAGAAATGTGTCATTTGTTGAGCTTTTTTTTCAAGAACGCTCACAGAAGCAGGAATTTCAAAAAAATGTCTCACTAAACCACCTTAAGAACAAATGATGGATTAGAACAAAAATAAGATACATTTTGTTCGTTTCTTGCACGAAGTTTGTTATAAGTTATAAAAGTCGTGGCGGTTTATGTTCAGCCTGCAGCCTGTTAAACTGCTAACGTCACTTAGCTTAAAGCCGAAGAGTTCGTACATACCAACATTTAAGCTAACCGCTTTCAACCTGGACAAAAACCAGCTGACATGAGGCATGTTACAATAAACATTCACCCGGAACAAATGTATCTGTAGGACTCACCGCTTTTTATCGGCTCCGATCCGCAGAGATGGAAACAGATACCGAGCCGGACCCGATCATTTTAGCTCCTTTTCCGGCAGAAAACACCGTCAGTCTCCGTCCAAGCCGCACTCCGACACCGTATTTAAATGTAGTTTTCACGGAGAGTTAGTAGAGACGTGGAAAAGCAGCAGCCGCTGTGACAGTTTCTCCTTCTTCTACTGTCGCTCCGGCAGCCTGTACGCCGTAAGGCGGCATTTTCCCGCCGTGTCTTCAAATCTGTTTACTTACCTGTCTTCCGGGTCTGCGTGTGACGTCGAACGTAAGACTGAGCGCGACACGTCATATTCTGAAAACCACGCCCACCCGGGAGGCAATATTTTTTTCGATCTATTTTTTTTTCTCTGATTGCTTTCAACACATGCAGTATCTTTTTTTTTATTTTATTTTATTTTATTTTATATGTACATAGAGTGCACCATCTACATTTGAAAAGCCCTCTAGTGTTTCATACACCACCACTGTTTTCCTGGTTCCCAAACTGGGGGTCCTGACCCCACTGTGTGTCGCCAAAACTTCACAGTGGGTCGTGAGGCCTTTTTGATTTTAAGGGGTGTGAAGAATGAAAATCTATGAATTCGAGGTACTTGTACTTTGCTTGAGTGTTTATCCCACTACATTGCAGGGGAAAATACTGTACTTTTAACTTCACTACATTTATCTGAAAGTGGTAGTTACTTATAGCTGCAACAATTAGTTGATTAATCAATTGGTCAATTCACAGAAAGTTATTTGCCAACAATTTTATATATCTTTCTATGTTTTTAATAATTTTGAGTATTTGGGTGGTACAGGTTTTTTTTGGTTAGTTTTCTATATTTTTCCAAAAAAAAAAAGATTTTGACTTTTTTATTTCTTTCTTTTCTTTCAATAATTTTGAATTTTTGCAATTTTTTTCTTTTTTTCATTTGTAGTTTTGAGGTGTTTTTCTCTTTTTTATGTTTTGAGTATTTTGTTGTATTTTCAATAATTTTGATTTTTTTTTACAGTTTTGTTTTGTTTTGGATGTTTGTTCTTTTTTTCATAATTTGGACTTTTTTGGGATATATTTTTTCGTCTTGCTCATCGCCTTCAGTGCACCTCTAAACTTGACATGTCAACGAGAAAATTTCTAATTCTTGCATTTTTTTATCGTAATATAATGTGTCTTTCTTGGTTGATGGAAAGAACTACAGCTGAAACCTGGGAGGTGAATTCATAAGTTTAATAGGCAGACTGGATTTTTCAGTGGACAGAAACAGATCTGAGATGGAGGAAAACAAAAAAAATACAAAAAGAAAGCAGTGAACTGGGAGAGGGCGTCCTTCCTCCAGCCTGAAACACACACACACACACACACACACACACACACACACGGTTTGTATGTATGTGTGACGTTCAGTTGTTTCTACTTTTGAAACAAACTCATGAACACACTCACGTGTTGTTTCAGCCGGCCATGATGTGCTTGACAAAGGCTGAGGGACAGAAACACAGTTTGCATCCGTCAGTATTTCAGAGGCTGTTTGTGTGTTTAGTCGGTGTTTGTTTCTTTTACCTTCATAGTTGATGCATCCGTTTGCGTCTTCCTGTCCTGCCAACAGCTTGTCCACGTCTCCCTCCGTCATCCTCTCTCCTGGTTAAACACAGACAGTTAAAGTCATAATCGCAAACATATCCTCCACCTGTCACCAATCACACCTCCACCGTTCACTATTTATACCTCTACCTGTCACCAATCACACTTCTACCCATCACTGTTCACACCTCCACCTGTCACCAATCACACTTCTACCTGTCACTGTTCATATCTTCACCTGTCACCAATCATACTTCCACCTGTCACCAATCACACTTCTACCCATCACTGTTCACACCTCCACCTGTCACCAATCACACCTCCACCGTTCACTATTTATACCTCCACCTGTCACCAATCACACTTCTACCCATCACTGTTCACACTTCCACCTGTCACCAAACACACCTCCACCTGTCACTGTTCATACCTCCACCTGTCACCAGTCACACTTCCACATATCACTGTTCAAACTGCCTCTTGTCGCCAATCACACTTCTACCTGTCACTGTTCATACCTCCACCTGTCACCAATCACACCTCCACCTGTCACTGTTTACACCTTTACCCCTCACCAATCACACCTCCACCTGTCACTGTTTACACCTTTACCTCTCGCCAATCACACCTTCACCTGTCACTGTTCACACCGAATCAGTCACCATCTTACCCAGAGTGACCAGAACATGTCTGAGCTCAGCACCCATCACTGTCCCGTTTCCTTCTTTATCAAAAACTCGAAGGCCTTCCACAAAGTCCTCGTACGTCCCCTGTTAAAATACACACGCACACACACACACACACACACACACACACACACAGAGGGAGAGAGGGTGAGAAATCAATTATTCTGTCAATCAATAAGCCCCTGATCTGTGTGAGGTGAAAACTGTGGTCATACTTTGTCTTTTGACTGAGCCACATGTTGCAGCATCGGCAGGAAGGTCTCAAAGTCCATCAGCTTCCTGTCCATGTCTGTCAAACCACAGAAGAAGAGAGAAGATGCGTAGTTTGAATGAGAGAATACGTCAGTTTTCTGACTCTTCCGGCAGCCTTCAGTCTGTACAGGAAGTCACGGAGGCGCTCACATCCTGTTAAAGTTTATTCCTATTCATTCAAATGTTATCAGATCCGTTCATCATTCTGTCACCTCTCATTGCCGGCAGCAGAGAAAGAGCGACAGCGGCATCGATGTCACCTCTCTCTGACCGTGACCAGAGTTTAGAAATCAGTGAGGTCCAGAATCTGAGAGAGGGGGACGGAGGTCGATCTAAAATTTTGCCCTCTGACAGTTTTGAGCAGGGGCAGCGAGAGATGTTGGTGGGTAACGTGAGTTCATCTTTAACACTTAATGCTCTGACGAAGGCATTTCATGTTTTATTTCAAACCAATGGGCATTGTTTTCAGGGGTCAATATTTAAGGCTTCCATCTAACTTTTTTTTTTTTGATAAACAAACCCTGTTTTGGTGGGTTTTTTGCACTCCGACGCCTTATATCCTATATATTGAAAGTACACATCATAATTGTAGGAAAGTTGAACTGTAACTGAAAAACTGTCAAAACTGGGGGCACTTTAAATCTGTTTTCATGACAGACGACGTAACTTTTATCAAAATAACTTTTTGTCATACATGAGACAGATGATCTGTGGAAACATCAGGTCCCTCTGGCTGCTCCTGGTGCTGTTATTGGGATTTGTAGAAATACAGCGCCCGGCAGAGCTCAGCCAATCAGAGGAGGGGGGAGGGGCTCTACTCAGTGTCAATCAATGCTCGTGCACACGCTGCGCAGCCCCACTCCCTCGCGCAAGCTCAGCCAAGCTCACTACCGTTAGCTGGCGGCGACCGGAGGAAAAATACGGATACAATGACCGAAAAACAACCACCAACAGTGAAAAAACGGCTCATTCCTCTGCTGACAGCAGCAAACACGGCGAAGAGGAAACACGAGCTAAAAGGAAATAATTCAACCGAGCGCGAGATAAAACGATGAACACGGAGCTGCTTTTCCGAGGTGGCAACAGCTAACGGAGCTGAAAGGTATCCAAACAGTGGTGAGTTAACCTCATTTCTGTTTACAGATAAATATTGTCTTTAATGAATGCACTGAAACACTGTTAGCTGTATGTTGTGTTACTGCGATGTTGCTGTGGAGCTAACGTTAGCTCGTTTCCAATGTTAAGGCTAGTTAGCATTTATGGCTAAAAACATCTTCGTGAAGTTAGGATGCCTACACTGTGAATATATATATACATATATACAAGAGAAACCTGCAGGCTGCTCCCTTTTTAATTTTTTAAGCAATGTCTCTGTCCTGAATGTTACCAACTGCAGCTTTAAACATGTATTTACTACAGTTGTATTCATGTTAAGTGTTACAATGTAACTAAGTAATCTACTCAAATACTCTGTACCTGAGTGTAATTTAAAGGTTCAGACATTTGAATATTTACATACATGCACAATTACATTTAAGCTAGTTTGTGGGTACTTCTGCACATTTCAGAGGTAAATGTTGTGCCTTTTACTTCACATTATGTGACTGCTTAAGATACTTCACAGATTCAAGTAATTAATACAAAATAAATCATCTCATAATTTATGATGTATTATTATAGATTAATCGACCCAGTGTAGGCCCATATTTAAAGTGAGCTCCACCTTTAGCTGCTCTGAACACATTAATGCAACAATTATTATTATACGCCTCATATATTGACCTTAGTATCTGAAATGGGAGTTCTGCATAATTAACACTTTTACGTCTAGTTGGCTATTTCAAGTATACTCTAACTCTAATACCTTTGTGCTTTTACTTGAAAGAAATTTGAATGGAGAATTTAAACTGAACACAGAGTATTTCTGCAATGTTGCTACTATTACTTCAGTAAAGGATGTGAGTACTTCTTCCACAGCTGTATGTGAGTTTATTAGAATATGAGATGGCTTTTCTTTAGATAGATAGATAGATAGATATACTTTATTGACCTAACTAACAGAGGCTGTTTTCAGACACACACACACTCTTTGAGCATGGACTCACCCTCAGCTTTGGGTCGTCCCAGCACTCGCAGGACTTGTGCATTGGTCGGATTTTGTCCGAGAGCTCTCATGACGTCTCCACACTGAGAGAAAGAGATCTTCATCTGACTGTCTGCGGTCCTGTCGAACAGCTGGAACGCTTCTTTAAACTCTGAAAAACAGTTCAAGTCACACTCTGAAAATCAGGTTGCAGTCCGAAAATCAAGTTACAGTCAGGGAATCAGTCCGTCAGCAGCTGCTAACACTCAGCACATTAAATCAACGGGTTCAGTTATTACAAGATCACATTTAAATGAATCAACGTTTAAATAATAACATGATCACACTTAAAAGATGTTGAACAGTTGATCAGTTTTACCTTCAATCTGATCGCTGCTGAACTCAATCTGAAACAAAAACAATGTGCACAGATCTGGAATCAGTGGAAACGATTCATCAACCCAGAACAGAGACTGAATTTCTGTGTTTTTTTTTGTTTGTTTTTGCTGAATTTCTGAGTTTTTCACTGAACAGTTTTTAACTTTTTTTACTTTGTTCCATTTTCTGATTTCTGAGTCTGAAACAAGAACCAAATTATCTGACGACAACATGAAGTGAGGAGGTCAATACCAAGAGACACCCTTTAAAACTGAGACAAGACAGACAGATGGACAGAGACACAGACAGACAGGGACAGAGAGACAGACCTTGATGTTGTGTGGGTCAAAATCCACATCTTTAGCTGTTTCATGTTCTGGAGACATTTTGATGTCCTCTTTTTTTATTTCCTGTTTCTTGGGGGCCATGGTGGGCAAATAGACACAGACGGACGCTAAAAGAGGACAGAATCAAGACAGAGAACGAGGACAGAAGACTGAAGAAAATCCTCAGTGAGACGTTTAAATACTTGTCTCACTCAGAGTCCATCATCTCCATTTAAGGTCAGATATTAAATCATCAATTAATCCTCACAGGAGTCCAGCTGCCGAGAGACAGACTTCAAATAGACCAAACATCTCCTAATACCACCTTAAATAGACAACATGTTACTGCTCTCCAGTGAGACCACTTTAAATAGACAACATGTTACTGCTCTCCAGTGAGACCACCTTAAAAAGACAACATGTTACTGTTCTATAATGAGACCACCTTAAAAAGATAACATGTTACTGTTCTATAACGAGACCACCTTAAATAGACAACATGTTACTGTGCTATAATGAGACCACCTTAAATAGATAACATGTTACTGTTCTATAACGAGACCACCTTAAATAGACATGTTACTGTGCTATAATGAGACCACCTTAAAAAGATAACATGTTACTGTTCTATAATGAGACCACCTTAAATAGACAACATGTTACTGTGCTATAATGAGACCACCTTAAATAGATAACATGTTACTGCTCTATAACGAGACCACCTTAAATAGACAACATGTTACTGTGCTATAATGAGACCACCTTAAATAGATAACATGTTACTGTTCTATAATGAGACCACCTTAAATAGCTTGTTCAAACGTACTACCCTTTTGAATATAGTGCATGAATTATTATTGTTATGCCTCTTTGGTGTAAATAAAGTTTTAAAAAAACAGAACTTGTCAGTGCTGAAATATAGAATATTTATATGTTTATAAATATAGTACAGTTGATCAGTGATTTGAAGTTATTTCAGTTGTTTCAAATACATAATACAGAATAAGCTACCTGTCTGATGCAGGCAATTCATTGTGTTCTCTAAAATGTCTAAATTGAATAGAAATTAATCAAAATCAGCCCAACAGTTAAAACATGCTGGTTTAAAACATACATTTTGAAAATATCAGACATGGATTTAGCATCCCCAGTAACCTCCAAAAGCACCCATAAAATGTCAAAAGTTGCTGATGTACTTTCAATATATATGATTAATATAATGATAATAATGATAATAATCAATCATGTATGTATGTTGACAGTTTTGATTGACAGCTCAGGTCATGAGGGTCACGTCCAGGTGTACTGGTATTAGACGCCTCCCGTTGGTGTGGATGTATATTGACATTTAAAAGTCTAGACCCCCAAAGTTGGATGTCGTCACTTTTTGAGAAATATTCAGAGAGGAGGATAAAAAAGTCTTAATTTCAGGTCAGCATGGTCGTCTCTACATACTTTGAGTAGCTTATTCAAAAGCTTTCACGTTTTCTTCGAATGCATTGTATTTTATTCTGTATTTATTATTTTCTTTGACATGTGAATAACTGAAATTATAATGATGATACTGAATGAGCTACACGGCCACACAGACTCCAACTTTCACCACTTACAATAAAGTCCAACAGTTGAGCTCATGAGTATCCGTATGAATGCAGATAGTTTTAACCAGCAGGTGGCAGCGTGTCCCCAGAGACACTGACTTCAGTCCAATAAAAAGGTGAGGACATGAAGACGTGACCAAGGGACCAGAGGGACAGGAAGAGTCACATTAACGTGTTGATTTGACTGTTAGCTTTACCTTCATTATTTTTCAACATGTCCTGTGGAGATATGGGAGAGGACAGAAAATGTGAGACAGAGAGACAAGTTTACATTAAGACGTTTCAGTCCTTAAAACTTTGTCTCCATGAAGCTGACTTCGATTAGAGCTCTTACAGATGACTTCATGTCCTCTTGTGAAATCAAGAGATGATTTTAAGGTATAAATATTATTTATGAATATTATATAGTATTTATTATTTCTCTGTTCCAGCTGTTGTACTTCTCTGCTCTCACCAGTGGGGGGTGGCGTCTCACAGGAAGTGCTGGGTTTAACCCCAGTGTGTTCTGGGTTTCCTCCCAGTGTGTCCTGTGACTGTCTGCAGGTGTTCCCAGTACTGATGGGACGTGTAATCCAGTGAATCCAGTATAACTCCAGTCTGAGACATTCTCCACGTCTTATTGAAGCTCGGCTGCTGTTCGTTGACATTTTCTGTCACCTGGAAAAAAAAACAATTTAAACTGTTTGTGTTAAAAGAGTTAAATTAAACATTTTAATACATTTATTAAAGTATTTTTTTATGTCAGAACTTGAAATATTTACTTTTATTTGTTTTATATTTTTTTTTATAATGACAGTATTTTTTCAAAGGCCTGATGGGAACTGTGTGTGTATGTGTGTATGTGTGTATGTGTGTGTGTTTGTGTGTGTGTGTGTGTGTGTGTGTGTGTGTGCATGTGCATGTGAGTGAGATGACACACTACCTAACCTCTCATATTTCATTCACAGAGGCGAAGCAAGACGAGGCCAGAAGACACCAGACAGACAGCGTGAGAGAGAGACAGACAGACAGAGAGACAGACAGAGACGCTGCAGAGACTCTGATATTTATTGGAATTATTTTGGAATAACCAACACAAGCAGGTAAGACCAAGAAATATTAACACGACTTAGAGAGAGAGAGAGAGAGAGAGTGTGTGTGTGTGTGTGTGTGTGCAGTACACCTGCTGTGCTGCTGTTGAACTGATACTCACTTATTTAACTCTGCGTCATCATGAAATCAGCTGAAAGCAAAGCGTTCGATACAGAGACAGATAGACAGACAGACACAGAGAGAGACAGACACAGAGACTGTCAGACAGAGAGAGAGACAGACACAGAGAGAGAGACAGACACAGAGAGAGACAGACAGAGAGTCAGACAGAGAGACAGACGACTGTTCACGTTCACCAGTTACTAGGAGTCATAGCAGGTGAACTGGAAACTGGACTGAACATGAC
The DNA here is from genome assembly GCF_026936395.1 of Plectropomus leopardus. NCBI lineage: Eukaryota > Metazoa > Chordata > Actinopteri > Perciformes > Serranidae > Plectropomus > Plectropomus leopardus. Next base: position 30,497,215 of record NC_142193.1, read on the forward strand.
GAGTGCAACACTGAGCTGGATACATTCATTCATACATTCATTAATTCATTCATCCACAAACACACGGTCTCACCTCATGTTGTCCTGGTTCAGTAAAGCTCCACAGATCGAACTCCGCTGGTTTTAAAACCGTTTGGACAGAGTTGTTGTGTTTTGTTTCTAACTCGTAGCTTTCTGTGTTTTGTGTCTCATTTGCAGCGGCCTGTGTTTTGTTTCTAATTTGCAGCTGCCTGTGTTTTGTTTCTACTTTGCAGCTTCCTGTGTTTTGTGTCTTGTTTGCAGCTTCCTGTGTTTTGTGTCTAACTCTCAGCTGCCTGTGTTTTGTGTCTCGTTTACAGCTGCCTGCGTTTTTTTCCTTACTCACAGCTTCCTGCTTTTGTGTCTAACTTTTAGGTGTCTGCGTTTTGTTTCTAACTCGCAGCTTCCTGTGTTTTGAGTCTTGTTTGCAGCTGCCTTTGTTTTGTGTCTTGTTTGCAGCCTTCTGTGCTTTGTTTCTAACTTACAGCTTCCTGTGTTTTGTGTCTTTTTTGCAGCTACGTGTGTTTTGTGTCTCTTTTGCCGCTACCTGTGTTTTGTGTCTTGTTTACAGCTTCCTGTGTTTTGTGTCTTGTTTGCAGCTTCCTGTGCTTTGTTTCTAACTTACAGCTTCCTGTGTGTTTTTTCTAGCTTACAGCTGCCTGTTTTGTGTTTCTTTTGCAGCTACCTGTGTTTTGTGTCTCTTTTGCAGCTACCTGTGTTTGTTTTTCTGTGTGATGTTGTGATTGTGGAGGTTAGCATCACCGTGCTATATGCTGTGTCTTTCTGAGACTTTTAATAGTTTTAATGAGCGGCTCATTAGCTGACGATGAGGCTCAGGTTATGTGTTATATGACAGATCGGTGGCTCCAGGTGACTCGTCGGGTATTTATAGGCTGATCAGAGTCTCAGTTAGCTCAGTGTGGCTGTAGCCAGGCTAACTGCTAACACAGCAGGGGCAGACTGAAAGGTTAACAGCCTCCCACAGAAATTAGCATTTAGCTGGTCGGATTAGCACTGCCCGCGTCTGTTTACGCTGGTATGACCGCTAAAGGAAAGCTTCAGTTTTTGTGGATTATCGCACATATCTGGTTGCTGAAGTTGTCTGTGCAGACAAGACCGCTGAACCAAAGTAAAAATAAAAACTGTTTCAGTTTGTTCCACTTCTTCATTAAAACACACTCCTTCGTACAAAAGTAAAAATTTCTCAGAGGAAGTTAGTGCCTCACAACCTTTCAAAATAAAACTAACTTTATGTATATTAATAGAAACATGGAGGAAAAGTTCAGCAGATTGATGTCGTCACATGGACGTCTGCTGCTGCTTCATTCAGGATGTTACAGAGTTACAAGTTTCTTTGGCATCTGAATCGCAATATGATCCCCAAAACACACACACATATACACACACACACACACACACACACACACACATATACACACACACACACACACACACACACACACACACAGATATCACTGTGTTTGGTGTCTGGCAGTCAGTCCGAACTGTAGCTGGTTTGTGTCCTCTGAGAAACTTTAAAACTAAACTGTCAGACATTTTCTGTCTCAATCAGACAATGACAAACACGCACGCGCAAACACACACACACACACACACACACACACACACACACACACACACACACACACGTGTGTGTGTGCCTTTGTTTCTGTGAGCTCATAATTAATTTCCTTCATCAGAAACTTTATGAAATCTGTATTTTTCTTCTTCTCTGCCTCTGTCATCTCCCAGCTGTGTGTTTGGATTAGTTAATTTGTTAGTTAGTTAGTTAGTTAGTTAGTTACGTAGTTAGTTTGAATCAGTTTGGGTTAGTTTGAATTGGTTTCAGTTAGTTTGGTTTAGTTAGTTTGGGTTTATTTGGGTTAATTTGGTTTAGTTAAATTGAGTTAGTTTGGTTTGAGTTAGTTTGGTTTATTTAGTTTGAGTTAGTTTGGTTTAGTTAAATTAAGTTAGTTTGAGTTAAATTGGGTTAGTTTGGGTTTATTTGGTTAGTTTGGGCAAGTTTAGTTTAGTTAAATTAAGTTAGTTTGAGTTAGTTTGGCTTGATATGGGTTATTTTGGGTTAGTTTGGTTGACAATAAACTGGTTAGTCAGTACTTCAGAGTATTTTCAGTAGTTACCAGTTTAAACTACAGGTCGACCAATCAATCAATCTTGCCGGTTAATCCTGCCAATAGGAAGCAGTGTTTTTCCGACGGCGGCACAGCTGCGTCCAAATAGCAGACACGTCCATCAGTGGGTGGAGCTACAGAGCGGAGCAGCACCTCCTGCAGCGTGTTTTATTGCTCATCCTCTGAACAGGAAGATTTAGTCCGAAAATCTCGTCCATCGCCATCACCTCCATAAGTGAACGCCGCCACTTCCTGTAAGAAAATAAAAGCCTGGTAGTGTGGTTTTAAACTTTGTCTTGATTTTGTTTTTTGAATCACTGACAAAATATTTGGAGTTTTTGAAAAAATACAAAATAACTCGATCTTTATTGATACCACATTTGGATCGTTAACCGAATACAAAACACTCAAGCGTAACAGAAATGCATATTTTAAAAATACAAATAACAGACAAACTGTTGACATCTGTTCTCTGCACGGACCGACTGTCGAAAAATAAACACCACATTGGTTTGATCTGCAGGCATGTGAGTGTGTGTGTGTGTGTGTGTGTGTGTGTGTGTGTGTGTGTGTGTGTGTGTGTGTGTGTGTGTGTTTTCTAATCATTCTAATCATTTTTTCTGTTCAAAACTGTTATAATAACAGCCCTTAAAAAATTACATACTACTTTTTATACTATAAACTATATTTTATATTATATAAGTTTCATTTCACACTATAGCAATATATGTTAATACTGTATATTTTATACCTTTATTCTTTATTTTATGCTGTACACTGTATTTATACTGTATACATTATTTTCTACCTTTATTTTATACTCTGTACTTTAACTTCTCCTTTGACAAATTCTCTGATTTATCAACAATTGATTTCATTCGTTTTCCGTCTTTATGAAAAAGAATCCTTGAAGGTGACATGAGTTCAACAGCACACACACACACACACACATTTTATTTTAGCGTGTAGAGCTGACAGAGACAGGAAATGCCGCACGTCTCTGACTGCATCCAACAGCATTCTGCGGTCTACAGTTGCACACACACACACACATACACACACACACACACACATACACACACACACAAACACGTGTGTGCATTAAAAGCAGACGGACATTTCTCTATCAGTGTGACACAACATCACACTCTGATGGAACAACAACACTGATAACAGCTGTGTGAGTGTGTGTGTGTGTGTGTGTGTGTGTGTGTGTGTGTGTGTGTGTGTGTGTGTGTGTGTGTGTGTGTGTGTGTGTGTGTGTGTGTGTGTGTGTGTGTGTGTGTTTGTGCTATCAGTAACGTTACAAAAACATAAAATTCAATAGTCTGTTAATGTCCTCCAGGATGGACGAGTCAGGGTTAATGGTTTCTTTGCTGTTGTCCAAAAGTTAAGGACATGGGACACAGTTGGGTGAGGACAGAGGACATGGTGGGTCAGGACAGAGGACAGTGGACACGGGTGGATCAGGACACAGGACACAGGACAGAGGACACGGGTGGGTTCAGGACACAGGACAGAGGACGCAGGTGGGTTCAGGACACAGGACAGAGGACGCAGGTGGGTTCAGGACACACGACAGAGGACACATGTGGGTTCAGGACACAGGACAGAGGACACAGGTGGGTTCAGGACAGAGGGCAAAGGTCCTTCAGTCGTGAAGTTGACTTGGTGTGGTGGACTGATCTCTGCCACTGAGGACACTGTGGACAGATGATGACAGACGTGGACAAATGTGAGGACAGACGTGTGGACAGACAAGCGGGTCCTTGGAGGATGTCTCAGGACAAAGTATTTGTCCTTTGTTGTCCTGATGATGTCATGGGGTTATAGACCACAGCGACCAATCATCTCTGAGGACTGGCCTGAGGGGCGGGGCTCCTCACAAAGGTGTCAGAACAGAGGATTGTGGGAAACTGAGTTTGTTCCTAAAGTTTTCTGAGCTTACAGGAAGTAAGTTTACACAAGTCGACCAATCACCCGTCTGCTTTTTTCCGGCGCCGTTCAGACGTCAAAACTCTCTGAGCGACTTTAATGCAGTTTGTCTCTGAGAGTCTGAGAGCGGCGCCCGTTATCACGGTGACAAGAGGCTGGACGACATGTCAGTGATGGACACACACACACACACACACACACACACACACCTTCAGTTTAAACTGGACGCAGCGTCAGCCGCTGAACACAGTAAGACCTCTGCTTTATAACACCGTGTGTGTGTGTGTGTGTGTGTGTTGTGATATTAGTTAGTTTGTTTGTGTGATCTGTGTTGTTTGTTTGTTTGTTTGTTTGTGAGTTTTGTGTTGAAAGAATGAAGAAACGTGTCTGAAGTTTTACAGCAGACGGCTGCGAAGTGACGGGTGATCACCGGTGTGTGTGTGTGTGTGTGTGTGTGTGTGTGTGTGTTGTGTACATTTATGTATTAATGTTTGTTGTTAATAAGAAGTGATTGTGGTTGATGCAGATTTAAAATTTGAGATGAAGCTCGCTGAAGTTTCAGGTTTTTTCTTGTCTAGGTGTGAATTACTGAAACTTTCACATTCGATAGTTTTTATGTTATTTTTTATTTTATTTTATTTTATTTCATCTTTATTTTAGTCATTCAGGTCTCTTTTCGCCTCCATTAACCCTTTGAACTCTTCATGCAAAGCGATCGCAGCTCTTTAAACACGTCTTGTCTGATGTCATCGGTGTCTTTGTGTTTGTCCGACGTCTCCGCGAGCGTCGACTTTTTTTTTACGGTTTTGATTTCAGACAGGAAGCAGAAACATTTCAGTTTGTGTCCCTGAACTAAAGAAACCTCATGAAGGTGTCCATCAGCAGGGACACTCGGTCCACGTCTACTCAACTCAGCTCGTCTTTCCGTCGTCATTGAGGGTATTCAGCTGCCGTCTTTTTCGGTTTGGAAATAAAACAGAAAGTTGGTGGAAAAATAAAAGCCCAGATGGGATGTTTGTTTTCATAGACGAGAGTTTGTAACAGCCGGCGCTCCTGAAAAAGGAAACACGGTCTGAGGTCAAACAGGAGACGAGTTCACTTTAGAGACAGTCCCTAACCTTGTCAGCTGAAAACAGCATTTTAGAGACAGTCCCTAACCTCGTCAGGTGAATACAGCACTTTTGATTCTGAACTGAACAAAATAATCAAAAGTTATTGATCACAACTTATTGATCAGTGATCTTAAAGGGACAGCAGCTTAGGGAGTGTGTGTAAATGATCGGTGTAAACGTCCTCGTCCCCAAACCATCAAACATCACCAGGTTCTGTCTCTGAGCTCAGATTTCTGTCCACACGTTTTCACAAACACGTTTTAGTGTTTAACATGAAATCATCCGATCCGTCACCAGCCGGCCGCCGCCGTTTCGTAACATCACCCACCAGCTTATTGGTCAATTCTTACTCTCAGTTTTCTCTGGTTTCTCTGGTTTTGCTGGTTTCTCATTCTTCTGTTTTTCATTCAGGAAGGTTTACTCTGTGTATTAGTGTCTGTGTGTGTGTGTGTGTGTGTGTGTGTGTGTGTGTGTGTGTGTGTGTGTGTGTGTGTGTGTGTGTGTGTGTGCGTGCGTGCGTGCGTGCGTGCGTGCGTGTGTGTGTGTGCGCGTGTATGCATGTGTGCGTGCGTGTGTGTGGCTGTATTTAGCTGCCTGAAGCCTAATATTTGTGGGAACCAGCAGAGACACAGAGCTGATAGATGATCTGACGGACAGACGGACAGACGGACAGACAGACAGACAGCTTAACTCTGAAGTCTTACCTATAAGGAATTTTCTGTTTTAGTTGATGTTGAAGCTGTAATGACTCCTGGAGCCTGAGGGAGGCGCTAACTGCTGAACTCTTCATGTTTTTACTGTAACATCTGTGTGTGTGTGTGTGTGTGTGTGTGTGTGTGTGTGTGTGTGTGTGCGTGCGTGCGTGTGTGTATGTGTGTGTTTGTATCAAGGTTACTCGAAAAATTACTTTTAACATTGCTGAAAACATTACTCCTTTTATTCCCGATATCTCTCTTAACATTAATCCAAATGTTACTTCCAGTATTACTCCCAACATTACTCTGAAAGTTACTTTGAATGTTACACCCAACATTACACTAAACATTACTCCCAAGGTTACTCCAAACATTGGTCTTGACATAAATCTAAATTGTACTTCTCATGTTACTCCCAACATTACTCTCAACATTTCTACCAAATTTTTTTTTCAGGAAGAATTTAAAGAGTTTTGTGAGAATTGCTTTTGGAGGAGATATATGATGTTTGGCTGGTTTGGTGGGAGGTTTTGTGATTAGTGTGTAGAGGTGTATCTAAACAGCTGTTTCAAAGGTCGGACCTAAAAGAATAGTAATATAACAGGTATAAACAAGGAGAGGAAACAAGGGAAGGACACAAAGACAGAGGAGACGAGGAGAGGAAATGAGGGGAGGAGACAAAGACAGAGGGGAGAAAAGGAAGAAATGGGAGAAGACAAAGGAGGAGAGGTCAGGAGGATCAGAGGGAGGTGAGGAGGGGCTGAAAGAAAATCATGTAGGAACACAGAGAGGAATGGTGTGTGTGTGTGTGTGTGTGTGTGTGTGTGTGTGTGTGTGTGTGTGTGTGTGTGTGTTGGAATGAGCTGGGTCATCGTAGTGACTGTAACTTTAAACCCCAGGGTCAAAGTGATGACTTGCAACAGCTGCTGCTGCCATGGCAACACAAGGGTGGGGTCAACCCTGGCAACGCTAAAGACACTGGAGACGTGTGTGTGTGTGTGTGTGTGTGTGTGTGTGTGTGTGTGTGTGTGTGTGTGTGTGTGTGTGTGTGTGTGGCTATCACATTGACTGTAGATGACTTTAAGTGTTGTTTATTTTCACATTATGAAAGTATAAAAGTCTAATAATAATAATAATAATAATAATAATCACACAGCTCACCTGGTAAGTTATAGTAAAGCAAAAATGAAAAAGCTTATTGTGGCCTTTAATGATGTATTCAGAATTTTTCTTAAGCTTCCAAGATGGACAAGTGCAAGTCACATGTTTGTGACTCGTAATGTACCAACCTTTCGTGCAGTGCTGAGGAATTTTATGTACAGATTTGTGTGTCAATTAACTGATTTGAAAAAATGTAATCATTATGGCTTTGACAAATCCGACACAAATTGACCCAAGACTCTTCTTCTTTTTGGAAACATTGGAACAGATTTCTGTACGCGTGTATGAACTCTTGAACGGTTATGATTATATGTCTGTGTTGTACTTGTTTTGTTATTTATTGTTTTTACTGATATGGACCTAAGAGTGTGAAATAAAGTTGATTTTATTGTATTGTAATAATCAGATTAGCAGCAGCAGAAGAGAAAAACCCAAAGATTGGTTTTAAAACGGGAGGAAATATTTAAACTGGCAGGAGAAGCAGAACGTTGACAGGAAGTCACTGTGGCTGTGATTGTTTCTTGATGGGAGTGTGTGTTTGTGTGTGTGTATGTGTGTGTGTGTATTATCAGTGAACCGCACATCTGATTGGTAATTTTCATTGTTGGGTGTTTTGTGTGTTTGTGTCTTGTCTGTATAATTGACCCCCACCCCCCCACAGGAGGCAGTTGCTAGGAGACGGAGGAGTGTGGGCGGGGCTGCAGGATGTCAGCATGGCGCCTCTGCTGCCTCCGGTTGGTTCAGAGGTCTTCAGACGCTTCACGCCAGCCTCGCTGGAGGAGATCAAAAGACGGCAGGAAGCCGAGGAGAAGGAGCAACAGAGGAGGAAAGAAAGGAACATAGAGGTAGAAAACATTGATCAAATATCAGCTGTCAGTAACAAGTAATCAATACACTATGAACACGTGATCAATACACTGTGAACACGTGATCAATACACTGAGAACGTGATCAATACACTGAGAACATGATCAATACTCTGAGAACGTGATCAATACACTGAGAACATGTGATCAATACACTGTGACCATGTGATCAATACGCTGAGAACAGATGATCAATACACTGACAGCAGGTTATCAATAACCTGAGGGTGTCTCTGATTGGCAGATCGCGGAGGAGGATCTTCCCAAACCGGCCTGTGACCTGGAGGCGGGGAAGCCCCTCCCCTTCATCTATGGAGACCCGCCCCCTGAGTTCCTCAACACCCCATTGGAGGATCTGGATCCTTTCTACCAATCACAAAAGGTCAGGCTCTCTCTGATTGGCCGCTGATCAGTTCTGATCGATTAATCAATCATTTAGTCTCTATTTCACATCAGCTAGAAAGTGTGATATTTTATTGATCAAAGTATTGGGATTAATACAGGGATCGATCTCTGTGTGTGCCAACAACACAGACAATTAGTAATCAATCAATCAATAATCAATCAATGATCAATCAGTGATTGATCAGCGATCAATAACTGTGTGCAGACGTTCATCGTGCTGGCCAAAGGAAACGTCCTGTTCAGGTTTAATGCCGAGCCGGCGTGTTACCTGCTGAGTCCGTTCAACCCGCTGAGACTCGCCGCCATCAGGATCCTCATCCACTCATATCCTTCATGATGTCACACTGAGCTGCCTCCTGATTGGCCCGTGAAAACAGCAGAAAGGCATTGATCTGCAGGTAAATGATTAACAATCAGCTGATGACGCTTTTATTCCTTAAAACCAAACTTTATTCAGTTTGTTCATCATGGTGACGATCCTGACCAACTGCGGGTTCATGACCCTGAGCGACCCGCCGGACTGGAGCAAGACCGTCGAGTGAGTCACAGTACACAACTCTACTACACACTACGACACAACTGTACTACACAACAATACATACCTCACTACACAACACTAGACAACAACACATAAAGACAATACTACACAACACTGCACTACTAAACACCCCTCAACAATTCTACACAACTATCCTACACACCTATACCACACAACAACAACACACAACTATCCTACACACCTTTACTACACAACAACAACACACAACTATACTATACACCTTTACTACACAACAACAACAACACACAACTATACTACACATCTATACTACACAACAACAACACACAACTATCCTACACACCTATACTACACAACAACAACACACAACTATCCTACACACCTATACTACACAACAACAACACACAACTATCCTACACACCTATACTACACAACAACAACAACACACAACTATCCTACACACCTATACTACACAACAACAACAACAACACACAACTATCCTACACACCTTTACTACACAACAACACACAACTATACTACACATCTATACTACACAACAACAACACACAACTATACTACACATCTATACTATACACAACTATCCTACACACCTATACTACACATCTATACTACACAACAACACATAACTACACAATACTGAACAATACTACACAACTATGTTACACAACAATACTACACAATATTATACTACATAACAACACCCTACAACAATACTACGCAACTATCCTTCACATCTATAGTACACAACAACACACAACTATACTACACAACACTACTACACAATAACACTTAACAACAATACTGCACAACAACACACACACTAATACAGGCACACTAACATACACTCATTAAACACTAATACACACAATATCTGTGTTCATAGAGTTCAGGATGTGATGACGTTCTCCTCTGCAGCCTCCAGCACCTGTGTGTGTGTCTGTGTGTGTCTATGTGTGTCTGTGTGTGTGTGTGTGTGTGTGTGTGTGTGTGTGTGTGTGTGTGAGAGAGAGAGAGAGAGAGAGAGAGAGAGAGAGTTTGTGTGAGAGGGCACTCTGATTGGTCAGAAGTTGCTCTGATTGGTCAGCAGTCGCTCTGATTGGTCAGCAGTCGCTCTGATTGGTCCGAAACTGTCTGTTTACGGTCCGTGTGTCTGACGTGTCTCTCCTCGTTGAACAGATACGTGTTTACGTTCATCTACACGTTTGAAGCAATGATCAAAATTCTGTCGAGAGGATTTTGCATCGGAGGATTCACCTTCCTCAAAGACCCCTGGAACTGGCTGGACTTCATGGTCATCAGCATGGCGTGAGACGCACACCTGACATACACACCTGACATACACACATGAGAAACACACATGAGATACACACCTGACATACACACCTGATATACACACCTAAGATAAACACCTGGCATACATGCCTGGCATACACACCTGAGATACACACCTGATATACACACTTGAGATACACACCTGAGATAAACACCTGGCATACACACCTGGGATAAACACCTGGCATACACACCTGGGATAAACACCTGGCATACACACCTGGGATACACACTTGGGATAAACACCTGGCATACACACCTGGGATACACACTTGGGATACACACCTGAGAAATACACTTGAGATACACACCTGAGACACACACTTGAGACACACACCTGAGACACACACCTGAGAAGCACACCTGAAATACACACCTGAGATAAACACCTGAGGAACACACCTGATATACACACCTGAGACACACACCTGAGACACACACCTGACACAAACAGTAATGATGAAGATGATGATGTAATGATGATGTCGTCTCTGTGTTTCAGGTATCTGACAGAGTTTGTAGATTTGGGAAATGTTTCTGTGTTGAGGACATTCAGAGTTCTTCGAGCTCTGAAGACGATCACCGTCATCCCCGGTCAGTGTGTGTGTGTGTGTGTGTGTGTGTGTGTGTGTGTGTGTGTGTGTGTGTGTGTGTGTGTGTGTGTGTGTGTGTGTGTGTGTGTGTGTGTGTGTGTTCAGGTTGATGACCTGTCAGTTTAACCCCGTCCTCTCAGGTCTGAAGACGATTGTCGGCGCTCTGATCCAGTCCGTGAAGAAGCTGGCTGATGTCATGATCCTGACGCTGTTCTGCCTCTGCGTCTTCGCTCTGATTGGTCTGCAGCTCTTCATGGGAAACCTGCGGCAGAAATGTGTCCTAATACCGCCACTGTCGCTTGGCAACCACACGGCGGACATTGACCCTGACACTGGTTTCTATGGAAACAGTACAGGAAACAGCACAGGAAGCAGCAATGACTCTTATTACTTTGAGCACATCAACAACCCAGGTGAGATAGAGGTGAGACAAGCGGAGCCCCGAGGGCCAGGAGGGATATGTTCAAATCAGACACACCTGTGCGATGATGTGTTAAATCACACACACCTGTGCGATGATGTGTTAAATCAGACACACCTGTGTGATGATGATGTGTTAAATAAGTCACACCTGTGTAGTGAGATCTTTAAATCTGACACACCTGTGTGATGATGATATCTTTAAATCAGACACACCTGTGTGTGTGGTGATGAGAGAGAGCGATGACACCAATTTTAAAAGAGAAACAAAAAGTCTCAGATCTTAAACCTCCGAAAAATGGGAGCAAAAGAAATGTTGATTTTAAATTTCTGTTTGACAGACAACTACTACCACCTTCCTGGTCAACTTGATGCTCTGCTGTGTGGAAACAGCTCAGATGCCGGGTACGTTTATAACCCAAGAATAATGATGTAATAAGTGATGGTGGTGGTGATGATGATGATGATGATGATGATGATGTCATTCAGGGCCTGTCCCGATGGTTACGTCTGTCTGAAGGCCGGGAGGAACCCAAACTACGGATACACCAGCTACGACACATTTGGTTGGGCCTTCCTGTCTCTGGTCCGACTGATGACACAAGACTTCTGGGAAAACCTCTTCCAGCTGGTCAGTAACATACTGGTCCCAGTACAGTTACCGGTCCCAGTACAGACACAAACCTGTCCGTCTGTCCCTCTGTCCCGTCTGTCTGTGTCTCTGCAGACGCTGCGAGCAGCAGGGAAAACCTACATGATCTTCTTCGTGGTCATCATCTTCCTCGGCTCGTTCTACCTCATTAACCTCATCCTGGCTGTGGTCGCCATGGCGTACGCCGAGCAGAATGAGGCGACCATCGCGGAGGCCAAACAGAAGGAGGAAGAGTACGCTCAGATCCTGGAGATGCTGAAGAAGAGAGAGGAAGAGGTGAGCCTCGGCAGAACGACATTTACAGCACTCTCGCATGTTTTTATCAAACAAACTGCTGTCTGATGTGTCTCAAGGGGGGCGGGTCCTCGTCCACGGAGATCGCAACCCGACATAATTAATTGTCTCTTCTTGTTGTTTCAGCAGGCGGCCTGCAGGGCGGCACTCTCAGAGACTCAAGATTCAGCACCACGGAAGAATTCATCTGCTGAAATAAATACCCACGAGCAAGAACACACTGCGATGGAAGGTGAGGACTGAACCACAACACCTGAACCACAACACCTGACCCACAACACCTGAACCACAACACCTGACCCACAACACCTGAACCACAACACCAGAACCACAACACCAGAACCACAACATCTGACCCACAACACCTGACCCACAACACCTGACCCACAACACCAGAACCACAACACCTGAACCACAACACCTGACCCACAACACCTGAACCACAACACCTGACCCACAACACCTGAACCACAACACCAGAACCACAACACCAGAACCACAACATCTGACCCACAACACCTGACCCACAACACCTGACCCACAACACCAGAACCACAACACCTGACCCACAACACCTGACCCACAACACCTGAACCACAACACCAGAACCACAACACCAGAACCACAACACCTGAACCACAACACCTGAACCACAACACCTGACCCACAACACCTGACCCACAACACCTGAACCACAACACCAGAACCACAACACCAGAACCACAACACCTGAACCACAACACCAGAACCACAACACCTGACCCACAACACCTGACCCACAACACCTGACCCACAACACCAGAACCACAACACCTGAACCACAACACCAGAACCACAACACCTGACCCACAACACCAGAACCACAACACCTGAACCACAACACCAGAACCACAACCCCTGAACCACAATGCCTGACCCACAACACCTGAACCACACATCTGACCCACAACACCTGAACCAGAGCACCTGACCCACAGCACCTGAACCACACATCAGACCCAAAACACCTGAACCACAACACCTGAACAACAACAACACCTCTACCACAGCACCTGACCTACAACATCTGACCTTCCACAAAGAACCTACATCATATGCGTGTGTGCATGTGTGCATGGTTGGGAGTGTGTGTGTGTGTGTGTGTGTGTGTGTGTGTGTGTGTGTGTATTTTAGGGTGATCATGAAGAACAGGAACAATCAGACTGTCAGTGAGATATTATCTCAAACAGGTGAATCTGACGGCCCCTCAGCGTTGAACCTGGTTTGACCCCTGAAGGTCAAACTGCTTCTGTAACTGTAACATATGAGAGGATGTTTCAGTAACCAACTGGTTTCTTTGAGCTCGTCATCCTCCTAACCTGGGGTGTTTTTCAGAGTTTGCGGATGAACAGAGGCCGTGTCCCCCGTGTTGGTACGCCTTCGCCAACATCTTCCTGAAGTGGAACTGCTGTGGCTGTTGGCGGTGGCTCAAACAGATCCTGTACACCATCGTCATGGACCCTTTCGTCGACCTTGGCATCACCATCTGCATCGTCCTGAACACAGTCTTCATGGCCATGGAGCATTATCCAATGACGGAGGAGTTTGAGGAGCTTCTGAGCATCGGAAATCTGGTTAGTGATGAAGAGCAGTCAAAGAGTCCAGCAGAACCAACAAGGTCTACTGTTCTTTACTTCAGGGTGTCGATACCATCGTCTGCTGGTGATAGACTAATTAGGCCCTAACCCTAACCCAATCTGACCCCTGATCCTTCACCTTTGATCCCTAAACTTTGAGTGATGCTCCTTGGCCTCTTTCCCTTCATCATTGGACCTTCATCTCTGGACCAGTCCTGGATGAAGTGCCTAAAAGCCATAGTAAAAGTTCAGTCAGCTGTAAGAATATTACTGATCAAAAGTCTTAAAGTATTTGATATTTACCAAACTGAAGTGTCAAAAGAAGTTTTATGATATTAAATGCACTGAAGTACTGACAGTAAAACTCCAGGTAGATGCTGTTAATGAAAAAATTATAGAAAGTGAGGTTTACCCTGGAGCACTGGCTTCAAAAAGCATCAAGATTTACACTTTTTTACTGCATTTTTTAAAAAAAAGCTGCACATTACAGGAAGTATTTTACCGAATTTTGACAGCAGTTTGTTACAGTGAAGAACAAGGCCTTTTTTTTCTTCAGGGAAATAATAAAAGTTGTTAGAAATATAAAAACTCAAGTAAAGTACAGATACTCCCAACAATTCTTTGGTAGTGTTACGGTAGTATTATCACTTTGTGAGATGACACCACTGCCTCTCACTCCTGACTCCTGATCATTGACCTCTGACCTCTGATTATTGACCTCTGACCTCTGATTATTGACCTCTGACCTCTGATTATTGACCTCTGACTTCTGATCATTGACCTCTGATCATTGACCTCTGACCCCTGATCATTGACCTCTGACCCCTGATCATTGACCTCTGACCCCTGATCATTGACCTCTGACCTTTGCCCTCTCTCAGGTCTTCACAGGGATCTTTACAGCTGAAATGGTCCTCAAACTCCTGGCCATGGACCCGTACTACTACTTCCAGGTTGGACTTCTTGTTTGTTTGTTATCAGCTTCATGATGACTGCTGACAGCTGTTACCATGGTAACACGTGTCTGTGGTTGTCCTGTTGTCATGGTTACAGGTGGGCTGGAACATCTTTGACAGCATCATCGTCACCATGAGTCTGGTGGAGCTGGGACTGGCTAACGTTCAGGGCTTATCTGTGCTGCGCTCCTTCCGATTGGTCAGTTTGACATCATCACAGTCCACTCACTGTCTTCCTGTCCCCTCGCCTGTCTTCCAACATGTCTCCTCATCCATCTTCTTACTTGTTTGTCTCGCCATCTCCTCACCTGTCTTATGTCCAGATGCGGGTGTTTAAGCTTGCCAAGTCGTGGCCGACCCTCAACATGCTGATCAAGATCATCGGGAACTCGGTGGGGGCTCTGGGGAACCTGACTCTGGTGCTCGCCATCATCGTCTTCATCTTCGCCGTCGTCGGCATGCAGCTGTTCGGGAAGAACTACAAAGACTGCGTCTGTCGCATCTCACTCGACTGCGAGCTTCCACGCTGGCACATGTACGACTTCTTCCACGCCTTCCTCATCATCTTCAGAGTCCTGTGCGGAGAGTGGATCGAAACCATGTGGGACTGCATGGAGGTCTCGGGTCAGGCCATGTGCCTGATCGTCTTCATGATGGTCCTGGTCATTGGAAACCTGGTGGTGAGTCTCTGAGACCTTATTTATTTTTTTTAAGAGCCTGATGGGGGACAAATAAGCATCCCAAACCTGTTGCTGGTCTTGTTTAAGGTCTTGAAGCTGTTCCAGACCTTGTTTCAGGTTTTGAATCTGTTCCAGACCTTGTTTCATGTCTTGAATCTGTTCCAGACCTTATTTCAGGTCTTGAATCTGTTCCAGACCTTGTTTCATGTCTTGAATCTGTTCCAGACCTTATTTCAGGTCTTGAATCTGTTCCAGACCTTGTTTCAGGTCTTTAATCTGTTCCTGGTCTTCCTCCAGGTCCTAAACTTGTTCCTGGCGCTGTTGCTGAGCTCCTTCAGTGGTGATAATCTTGCAGCTCCAGAAGAAGAAGGAGAAAACAACCTGCAGATCGCCATAAACCGGATTAATAGAGCCGTGGCCTGGACCAAGAACTGGATTTTGGAACAGATCTGGACTTTAATGGGAAAGAAGAACCATGTCACCCCAGAACACAATGGTAGGACCAGACCTTCGTTTATTGACTCCTTTATCTGCCGATGTTGTCTTGTTTCAGTGTCTCTTCAGTGTCCCAGAGGAACATAGATAGTGGATTAAGCCAGGTTTTTCCAGGATTTTCCAGGTATTTGGAATGAATTTAGCCGTGACTCAGTGTCATGAAAGCAGAGGCCCATCTGTTACCATGGAGATTTATTCACTTGCTTTGTTGTTTAGTATTCTGTTTTTGGGGTTTTTGTACCTTTTTCTTCCTTTTTGAATAATATTTAGAATGAATTGGTTTTGGTTCGTGTTTCTGACAGAGTGCATTTTGTGTGGTTTACTGATTTTCCATGTTTATGGATTTGATTGTTAGCGGTCGAAAGTGAGGAAGACAATAAGACAACGAAGGAGCTTTTGGCTTTGACCTTTGTGACCTCTGACCAGCTGGGGTCAGAGGTCAAGTCCCCCAAACATGGTGATGGCAAGCTGTCCAGCAACTACCGCAGCATCGCCTGCCTCAGGGTCCCCATCGCCGAGGCCGAGTCTGACTTTGAGACTCCTGACGATGACGATGATGATGAAGAGGAGGAAGAGGAGGAAGAGGAGGAGGAGGAGGAGGAGGAAAAGCGCTCCCTGGTAATCACTGTTCACCTTTACTCCCGAGAGTTCGCCGAAGACATTAGACAGAAAGAAAAGCAAACAACACAGACAAAAACACCAATAAATAACAAATAAATAGAATATGAATTTAAACATGGACATAAATGTTAATATGAATATAAATATCAGTATAAATTTGTTTAAAAACATGGACCTGATAATAAATAAGGACATAAATATCTACAATAATATAACCCTTAAATGGGCAGGCACGATAAGTATTTTGGGAAATTAGTTCATTTCTCTCTTTTTTTTTTATGTTTCTCAGTCACAATAACAGACTTTCATGATTTTTTTTCCAATGTGAGCTTTAGTTTCCAAATGACAGTTTGTATCTAATAAAAAAATAATTTTAGTGTAAAAGTTTAACTCTTTCCTCTTTATTCAGTGGTCCATATGCTGACTTCTAAAACATTTTATTAACAATTAATTTGCTACTTTCTTTATAAACAGTTGTTATCATCATACAGTGCAGTTTGAAGGCTTTACACAAACGTAGTCTTTGAATAAAAACAATTAACATTTATAAACCAAACATCTCATTCTTGTTTTTGTACTCTCACATTCACTGCGGTGCTCCGACACTCGAGGTTCATTTAGTTCATTTAACTCTGACAAACCATCAGGTCGAAAAACAATACAAATAAAAATAACTCTAAATAAATAATAAAAATTACCCTTTAAAATAGTTTTCTAACAGATTTCCTCCAAACTACAATAAACATGAAAAAACAACATGCTGTGGTCATCGACTTCGTTCATTTGAATTTTGATACGAATGATGAGTATACTTTTGAATGTTGGCATGAAGTCACGTGACCTGAGCAGCTGCCCCGTCTCCCCCCAGAGTCTCTCATGATATCAGGTCCAACAGGGACACGTGTACGACCGGCTGATGGTTTTGGTGTAAAATGTCTTTGCTGTGTTTGTTCAGTGTGACGAGTCGTCGGTCTGCAGCACGGTGCAGAAACTTCCTGATGTTCAGGAGGACAAAGACGATGAAGATGTCGATGAGAGCGCACCTGTGGACTGCTGCAGTGAAAGTATGAACACCTGACATCACACCTGACGTCACACTCAGCATCTTTTCGCTCCTACAATAACTTCAGAGCTCTTTGGGGAAAAGTTTTTTATAAAAAGGAATCAATTAGTGATGAATAAAAAGCTGCCTTTGTGTCACAGGTGAGTTTACATCACAGATTTGCAAAAACTTGATATTTAGTAAATGTGGATAAAACTCAACGTGGAGCTGACTGTGTTTCCACTGAGTGATGTCATGTGACTTCTCCTCTGGTGATAACATCCCAGTAATCATGGCGATGGATGTTCAAAACAGCAGCAGCTTTATTTCTATTGCAGCCACCAAACTAGCCGTCATTATTTCCAATCCAAGGCCACGTAGGCGTGTTATGTAGCCATGATGGAAAGGCAAGCTCCTTATAAGTGGGAGCGACCACGTATGAGGGATTTCTGGGAGCTGATAGTCCACGATTTCACAAAGGAATTGTTTATTCAAAACTTCGCTCAACGTTCTCAGAGTTATGTGATGCAATAACAGCTCTTGTAGCTCCTGCTGCATCAGTTCCTACTGACAAGCACATAGACACAGCATCATGTGACCCAGAAAAGACAAAAAAAGGTGTTTCCATTGCAGTTTGGACAAATATGTCTTTTTACAATTACTGAAATGCCGCCTCATGCCAGAGGAAAAATTGACGTGTTTCCATTTGACGTATTTTATATTCACAATTTGAGAGTTAATGGAAACTACCTGACAGCAGTTCACTGCGTCTACAGTCGTATTCTGGTTGGGTTTTTTATTGTCACTGTTTGCAGACGACTGGACGTTATACATTTATCTCTCTAACTGATGTTAATTTGTGTCTTTCAGCCCACATTTTAAAGCTGGATGGATATCATGTACTTTTTACAATCGCCTGAAATACAACCTAAAGACAGAGGAAACACTTTATGAGATAAATGGGAGGGTTTTGTTTTAAACTGATGTGTTTCCATTAGGCGCATTTTATATTCACAATTCCAGTTTGTGCAGTTTGAGGGTTAATAAAAACCAGCCTGCTGGCAGCAGGTTCTCAAAGAAAAGGAGCCGATAGATAGATAGATAGATAGATAGATACTGTAGATAGATAGATACCAAACATTTGGTACTGTGTGGATGTATTTCAGAGTGTTACCGACGCTGTCCGCTCCTGGACATAGACACATCCCAGGGCAGAGGGAAGGTGTGGTCTAACGTCAGGAGAACCTGTTTCTCCATCGTCGAGCACAACTACTTTGAGACCTTCATCATCTTCATGATCCTGCTGAGCAGCGGCGCGCTGGTAAACCTTATCAATACTGAGTATTGATTGAAACATGGCTGCCACAGTTTCATATTTCTGATCATTTTACTTGCTGTGAAGCACGTCGAAATGTTGGAAAATACGTCTGAAATTGGTTCTTAGGAACGTGTGCAGAGTGCGAGTACTAACCTGTGGAGACAACATGGCTGACAGCAGGACGCTAACAAAACTGAGCGGCTAGCATGGCTGAGTGGACTACAAAAATGGCTGACATTCAGAGTACTAACATGTTATACAGGTGAGATCATCTTTCACCGACTCAGCACTTTTTAACATGATGACATCATCTTTGAGTCGCTCATTAACACAGCTCACTAACTGATGGCAAGCTAACGATCATGTGACCATGTGACTGTGACCATGTGACCGTGCGACCGTGTGACCATGTGACTGTGTGAACAGGCGTTTGAGGACATCTACCTGGAGCAGCGGCGGGCCATAAAGACGGTCCTGGAGTACGCAGACCAGGTGTTCACCTACGTGTTCGTGGTGGAGATGGTCCTGAAGTGGGTCGCCTACGGATTCAAGACGTACTTCACCAACGCCTGGTGCTGGCTCGACTTCCTCATTGTAGACGTAAGCGCACGATCAATCACTCCGATTACTGGAAGTGTAATGGTAGGACAGTGGTAACCATGGCAAAGGTCCAGATGCTTCAGGACAGAAACAGGGTCAAACATGGAGGACGACCTTTGAAAGACAGCCTGTCTCTCTGTTCATTGGTCATCTGTGCTGTGATGTCATCACTAGGTGTGCTGTGATGTCATCACCTGGTGTGCTGTGATGTCATCACCTGGTGTGCTGTGTCTTTCAGGTGTCTCTGGTGTCTCTGACAGCCAACATCCTGGGATACTCCGAGCTGGGGGCCATCAAGTCTCTGAGGACTCTGAGAGCTCTGAGGCCCCTGAGGGCCCTGTCCCGCTTCGAGGGCATGAGGGTGAGACACAGAGAGACGGATGGACAGAGACAGAGAGACGGACCGACAGAGAGACGGACGGACAGAGACACAGAGAGACAGATGGACAGACAGAGACACAGAGAGACAAACAGAGAGGCAGACAGAGAGATGGACAGACAGATGAACAGATGGACAGAGAGAGGGACAGACAGAGACATGGGGACACAGAGAGACAGATAGAGACAGACAGACCAACGGACAGAGTGACAGACAGACAGAAACTGTCTTTGGCAGTGCCTGGTGTAGATGGGGTGGAGTCTGTAGTGTCTCATGTCCGTCTGGGACCAGGTGACCTCCAGTTGTTAAAGGGTTAAGTGTCTCTCTTCCTGTATGTTTTCTGTTTGTTTTCTCCCTGTTCAACTGTCTCTGAGCCTGTCTCTCTGTCCCCTTGTCTCTCAGCCTGTCTCCTGTCCCCTTGTCTCTGAGCCTGTCCCCTTGTCCCTGAGCCTGTCTCCTGTCCCCCTGTCTCTGAGCCTTTCCCCTTGTCTCTCAGCCTGTCTTTCTGTCTCCTTGTCTCTGAACCTGTCCCCTGTCTGTCCCCAGGTGGTGGTGAACGCCCTGGTCGGAGCGATCCCGTCCATCTTTAACGTGCTGCTGGTGTGTCTGATCTTCTGGCTGATTTTCAGCATCATGGGCGTCAACCTGTTTGCAGGAAAGTTTTATTTCTGTTTTAACGAGACGTCGCAGGAGGTGTTTAACCATGAAGTCGTCAACAACCGCAGCGAGTGTTTGTCTCTGATCGAGGCCAACTCCACCGAGGTCCGCTGGAAGAACATCAAGGTCAACTACGACAACGTGGGGATGGGTTACCTGTCTCTGCTGCAGGTGGTGAGTGTGAACGCCTCACAGAGACGCTCAGTCTGACAGCAGGAGGGTTTTTATTAAAGACTTAATGAAACTTAATAAAAAAACAAAACGAAACTTCAGCAACATTTAGTAAATGTCGCTGAAGTTTCACTTTGTTTTTTTATTGTCACTGTTTGCAGACGACTGGACGTTCAATATTTATCTCTAACTGATGCTGATTCGTGTCTTTCAGGCCACATTTAAAGGCTGGATGGATATCATGTATGCCGCCGTGGACTCCAGAGACGTCAGTGCACCTTCTCATCATTTCACGATGTATTTATTGGTTCTGATACTAGAAGTGATACTCATAGTGGTCCTGGTACACCGACTGACACTGATACTGGATCTGATAGTGACACTGTTAGTTAGATCATTAAATTACAAAATGACTTTGAAAACCTTTACATCAGATTTAGGATTTTAGATTATACAAGTAAAACTGGCCGACACTGGTTACCGTGGTTACCATACTGTTTTTTTGTGCGTGTGTGTGTGTGTGTGTGTGTGTGTGTGTGTGCAGGTGGAGCTCCAGCCGATATATGAGGACAATCTGTACATGTACATTTACTTTGTCATCTTCATCATCTTCGGCTCCTTCTTCACTCTCAACCTCTTCATCGGAGTCATCATTGACAACTTCAACCAGCAAAAATCAAAGATACGTTTCTCTCCTGATTCAAAACTCATCTTTCTTCATCAAGACTACATGTTTCGAAGGTTTTTTTTTACATGATGTTGGTCCTTCACGTCCCCTCGACCTCCCGCCGCTCGCCGCTCGCCTTCACTCTGCTCATCGAACACAAACCTTCGGCTTGTTTTCTGTTTTACTGGCGAGCGTACGCTACACAATAATGTGAAAATGAAAGTGAAATGAAACTTGTTCACTATCGATACATAGCTCCACCCTGCTCCTCCTCTGATACGGCGGTTTGGTCAAAAGGTTGTCCAGATGGAGAGTTAAAGAGTCCACGTGGTGTTTTTGGGGAATGTTGTGTGTGTGCTGCAGTTTGAAGGAGAAAATGTTCAGATGCTTTATTTCACTCCTGATAGAAAATGCTTTTCTTTAATATGTTTCTAACTGTTGTTGTTTCTTTGGTCTTTACTTGGGAGGAACAGATATTTTCATGACGGAAGAGCAGAAGAAATATTACAACGCCATGAAGAAACTGGGCTCCAAGAAACCTCAGAAACCGGTTCCCCGACCCGAGGTCAGTTCACTCACTTCCTGTCGCCTGAATTCAAAGCGGTCGGTAGAAACACGCCTGTTTCTTCTCTTCCTGTCTCTGCAGAATAAGTTCCAGGGTCTGGTCTTCGACCTGGTGACCACGCAGGTCTTCGACATCTTCATCATGGTGCTGATCTGCCTCAACATGGTGACCATGATGGTGGAGACGGACGAGCAGAGCGCTGACAAAGAGCAGATCCTGTACTGGGTCAACCTCGTCTTCATTGTGATCTTCACCTCCGAGTGCGGCCTCAAGGTCATCGCGCTCCGCCAGCACTACTTCGCCGTTGGCTGGAACATCTTTGACTTTGTGGTCGTCATCCTGTCGATTGTAGGTAAGTCGGCAAATCGGCGTCTGCTGATGTCAGCGTCTCATCTGCTGACGTCATCGTCTTGTCTGCTGACGTCATCGTTTTATCTGCTGACGTCAGCGTCTCATCTGCTGACGTCAGTATTTTGTCTGCTGATGTCATCGTCTCGTCTGCTGATGTCATTGTCTCGTCTGATGATGTCAGCATCTCATCTGCTGATGTCATTGTCTCATCTGCTGACGTCATCGTCTTGTCTGCTGACGTCATCGTCTCGTCTGCTGACATCAGCATTTTGTCTGCTGACATCAGCATTTTGTCTGCTGATGTTAGCATCTTGTCTGCTGATGTCAGCGTCTTGTCTTCTGACGTCAGCATTTTGTCTGCTGATGTCATTGTCTTGTCTGCAGATGTCATCGTCTTGTCTGCTGACATCAGCGTCTTGTCTGCTGACATCAGTGTCTCATCTGCTGATGTCAGCATTTTGTCTGTTGATGTCATGTCTTGTCTGCTGATGTCATCGTCTCGTCTGCTGATGTCATCGTCTCGTCTGATGATGACAGCATCTCATCTGCTGATGTCATGATCTTGTCTGCTGATGTCATTGTCTCATCTGCTGACGTCATCGTCTCCTCTGCTGACATCAGCATTTTGTCTGCTGATGTCACCGTCCCGTCTGCTGACGTCATCATCTCATCTGCTGACGTCATCATCTCATCTGCTGACGTCATCATCTCGTCTGCTGACGTCATCATCTCGTCTGCTAACGTTAGCGTTTTGTATGCTGATGTCAGCATCTTGTCTGCTGATGTCAGCATCTCGTGTGTTGATGTCATCGTCTCATTCAGTCGAAATATATCCTTTTTACGTTCAATGACCAGAAATCTTCTCATCGATCTTAAATTTTAGGAAATACGACATTTGATCAGAGGTGGGGTTCATTTTATTCTTTATATTATTACTGTTTTTAGTTTCTATCTTCATCCCTTTCTTTTTACTTTTCTTTTCCCGTTACTTTTTTCTCTTTACTTCTTTTTTCTTTTTTTTTCACGTTTCTTTGCTTCTCGTCCCCTCAGGCCTCCTCCTCGCTGACATCATTGAAAAGTATTTCGTCTCACCGACGCTCTTCCGTGTAATCCGATTGGCTCGTATCGGCCGAGTCCTTCGTCTCATTCGCGGGGCAAAGGGGATCCGGACTCTGCTGTTCGCCCTGATGATGTCACTTCCTGCCCTGTTTAACATCGGTCTGCTCCTCTTCCTCATCATGTTCATCTTCTCCATCTTCGGCATGTCCAACTTTGCGTACGTGAGGAAAGAGGCCATGATCGACGACATGTTTAACTTTGAGACGTTTGGGAACAGCATGATCTGCCTGTTCATGATCACTACGTCGGCTGGATGGGACGGGCTGCTCAATCCCATCATGAACACGCCGCCAGACTGCGACCCCGACCTGGAAAATCCCGGGTCGACGGTCCGAGGGGATTGCGGCAGCCCGGCCATCGGCATCGTCTTCTTCACCACCTACATCATCATGTCCTTCCTGGTGGTGGTCAACATGTACATCGCCATCATCCTGGAGAACTTCAACGTGGCGACAGAAGAGAGCGCCGACCCGCTGTGCGAGGACGACTTCGAGATGTTTTATGAAACCTGGGAGAAGTTTGACCCCGACGCCTCCCAGTTTATCCAGTACGGGTGAGTCCCGCCTGCTCCCCTCCTGTCAGGTGGCTTTTAATCTGGTTTTATTAATCCTAATCTGACTTCCTGTGTCTGCAGTAAACTGTCCGAATTCTGCGATACTCTGAAGGATCCTCTGAGGATCCCCAAACCCAACACCATCAAACTGATCCACATGGACCTGCCCCTTGTCCCCGGAGACAAGATCCACTGTCTGGACATCCTGCTGGCCCTCACTGCACAGGTGAGCGCACCTGCTGTTCACCTGCTCACGTTTACATGTTCAGCTGCTCACCTGCTCATATCTTCACATGTTCACATGTTTGCCTGCTCACGTGTTCTGACGGTCTCATGATGTTTACATCCTGGTATGTCATGTGATGTCATGTTTGCAGGTTTTGGGTGAATCAGGAGAAATGGACACTCTCAAAGCAAGCATGGAGGAGAAGTTCATGGCCAACAACCCCTCCAAGGTTCAACTCCAACAGATTAGATAAGATTAGACCAGATTAGATAAGATTATATATCATGTCATATATGGTATGAATTTGTTTCTGACGGCGGTTTATTGACGTCTGTCTGGATGATTAGATTAGATTAGATCAGATCAGATCAGATTAGACCAGATTAGGTTAGATTAGGTTATATATAATGTCATATATGGTTTGAATTTGTTTCTGACGGCGGTTTGCTGAAGTCTCTCCGAATGAATTCTTCTCCTCCAGGTGTCGTATGAACCAATCAGTAGCACTCTGCGGAGGAAGCAGGAAGAGGTGGCGGCGATGGTGATCCAGAGAGCGTACAGGAAACATCTCCTGCAGCGGACCGTCAAACTGGCGTCCTACAAATACAGAGAGAAGAAGGAGGGACGGCGAGACGAGAAGCCACCGCCCGAGGCGGAGGGACTCCTGCGTAAACGAATCAGTCAGCTGTATGGAGACGGCGAGGAGACAGACAAGCCCGTCTCAGGGGACGCACCTCGCCCCCGGGTGGAGCTTCAGAGTGAGTTTCTCCTCCATGCCGCTCCTCCCCCAAACACCTTTGACTTCCTGCGAGATGAGAGCCTGCGGGAGTCAATGGTCTGATGTTCAGTGACTCGGAGACGGATTAGTTCCTGAACCACCGACGACTCTCGACGGTCCGCCGCCGGTTCTCTTCTTCTGGCTTCGCACGTGTCATTTCCAGTGTGCACTGACGGTTTCTGGAAGGGGTTTTTTTTTTTGGCTTGCTGAGACACTTTGACATCACTTCCTGTTATCAGACCAGGTGACTCTCACCTGTCAGTCGGCTGATCACTGCGATGCTTCGACCACAAACCTGTTTGATGAACATTTCAGGTGACCAATCGCGTCACATGACCACCAAGCAGCCAATCAGAGCTCAGAGTGAAGCAGCCAATCAGAGCTCACAGTGAAGCAGCCAATCAGAGCTCACAGTGAAGCAGCCAATCAGAGCTCACAGTGAAGCAGCCAATCAGAGCTCAGAGTGAAGAACGGTTTTTATGGTTGTTTGTTCTTTAATTAGACGAATCAATTACAGGATTGGTCACATGACAGCAGGGCCGTACTCAGCTGCGGGGCTCGGGGGGGCTCGGGGGGGTTTAAAGAAACACTGCTTTATTACAGTAAAACCTGACATTACGTGCAGAGACATTGTCTCTTTAGACCGTCCTCGAAACTCTAACCGACCAGAGCTACTATTTACTTTCTGTAATAGATTCCAGCGCTGCTCTGGACAGTCAGGAAATAGATTTATTGTTTCTGTCAATCACAGCGGCTGCTTCCTGATAACTGCTGACAAAAAACTCAACTGTCCAGAAAATAGATGTTAGATGATCGATAAATTTTCAATCATCGATAGTGGACGAAAAGAGTCTGATTTTCTTTGAGGAAAGTGAAATCAATGACTGAATTTTCCTGCAGCTTTCTGTCTTTCTTTCTTTCTTTCTTGATGTCCTTTTTTATTTCTTGATTATTTGCCGTACTTTAGGTTTGTGTCTTTGATGATGATGATGCAGTTTTGTGAAAATGACTCATCAGTTGTTTTTTTCATCTTTTGTTTCTGAAAGAATTCACTCGGAGACAAAGTTTGTCAAACTGCAGCTTCTTCTTGTGGTGACGAAATCAACACTTTATGTCATTGGTGGATGAGTGTCATCAGCCTGCTGATTGGTCGATTTGAAATTATTGAATGATGAATGACCGGAAAAAAAAGGAAGTGATTAAAGCTTGAAACGCTCCTGAAAATGTTTCTGCTCTTTATCCTCAAGCACACCTGTACACCTTTACATCTGCACACCTGCACAATTTGTACCTGCTCACCTGTTCACCTTTATACCTGCACACCTTTATACCTGCTCACCTGCACACCTTTATACCTGCACACCTTTATGCCTGCTCACCTGTTCACCTTTATACCTACACACCTTTATGCCTGCTCACCTGTTCACCTTTTACTCCTGCACACCTTTTATTCCTGGTTTAATAGTTTTTAGAGGAAGTCTGCAGGTGCAGCATTACAGACTTAATTCCAGAGGGTGGAGACGGAGGATTTGTCCCTGAAAGGAGGGTTTGGGGGTTTGGGTGTTCAGGATGGAGGGTTTGGGGGTTCGGGTGGAGGTTTTGGGGGTTTGGGGTCGGGGGTGCGGGATGGGGGGTTTGGGGGTTCAGGGTCGGGTGTTTGGGGTGGAGGGTTTGGGGGTTCAGGATGGAGGGTTCGGGTGGAGGTTTTGGGGGTTCAGGGTCGGGGTTTGGGATGGAGGATTTGGGGGTTCAGGGTCGGGGTTCGGGGTGGAGGGTTTGGGGTTCAGGATGGAGAGTTTGGGGGTTCGGGTGGAGGTTTGGGGGTTTGGGGTCGGGGTTTGGGATGGAGGGTTTGGGGTTCAGGATGGAGGGTTTGGGGTTCGGGTGGAGGTTTTGGGGTTTGGGGTCGGGGTTCGGGATGGAGAGTTTGGGGTTCAGGGTCGGGTGTTTGGGGTGGAGGGTTTGGGGATTCGGGGTGGAGGGTTTGGGGGTTCGGGGTGCAGGGTGCAGAGTTTGGGGTTCAGGGTGGAGGGTTTGGAGGTTCAGGGTTGGGGGTTCAGGATGGAGGGTTTGGGGGCTCAGGGTTGGGGGGTTCGGGGTGGAGGGTTTGGAGGTTCAGGGTCGGGGGTTCGGGATTGAGGGTTTGGGGTCCAGGGTCGGGGTTCGGGGTGGAGGGTTTGGGGTTTCGGGGTGGAGGGTTTGGAGGTTCAGGGTCGGGGTTCGGGATGGAGGGTTTGGGGTCCAGGGTCGGGGTTCGAGATGGAGGGTTTGGGGGTCCAGGGTCAGGGGTTCGGGATGGAGGGTTTGGAGGTTCAGGGTCGGGGTTTGGGGGTTCGGGGTGCAGGGTTTGGGGGTCCAGGGTCGGGGGTTCAGGGGTATCGGGGTGGAGGAGGTCTGACACTTCCTGCTCGGCTGGATGGCAGCGCAGCAGCAGCTGTTGTTTGATCTAAACGGCCAAAGTTCAAAGAGTAAGACAAGAAGAGCAGCAGCTGCCAACAGAAGCCACATTACTGAGGATTACATCACACACACACTCACACACACTCACACACACTCACACACACGCCAACACATACTAACACACACGCATACGTGGAGTTTCTGGTTTCAGCGGTTGTGAGTTTCTCAGGAAATCTCACAGCGTGAAAACAGTGAAACTGTGAATCAGTTTTCGGTTTCTTCTCTGTGAATGTTTCTGCAGACTGACAACAATTAAAGAAATTCAACAACTGAAATCTTTTTTGTGAATAAAGTTTTATGAAATTTAAAGCGAGAATAACCAATCAAAAACAAACCAAAATATCTCCATCAGAATTCTGGGTAAGTAAAAGAGACTCATCTTTAAAACTTAAACTTAAAACTCTTGAAACCTTTAAAAAGGAGTTTATAATTTTAATCCGCTCAGATCCTCGTTCGTTCCAATCGACATAACTTTTCTAGGATGTGTAGATCTATGAGAGGAGGTTTCTGTCTGTTCATCGTTTATTTAAAAACAAAAAAACATCACGTGTGTTTAAAGGGAACATGAGACGTTATTTTATTGATACATTTCAAAATATTCATCTTTTTCGCTAATATTTGAAAATGCCTGATGAAGATCCGGTGCACGATTCAAATCTCCCAGAGCTGCAAATCACTGGTTTCATCACGATACGATATTATATTGATACTTAGGACAAAGATATATTTAACGATATCACATCGTCTGATTAGATATAATTCTGATTTCGGTTTCGATTTAGGTGCCTGCAGTTGATATGAGCCAAAATGATCTGCTCATTTAACGCAGTCGGTCACAGAGAAAGATGCCACCTCTGTCTTTGCTTTTGGCCAGAAACGATAAAAACAACAACATAAATAATTGGAAAAAAATTAAAACTGGTTCGTTTTGTAAAAAAACGCTTTCTGGAACAAATGTTTTCATTTTAACTCTTTTTCCTGAAACTTCAGGGCGATCTAACCTGAAGACAAACTTCTCCTGACATCCAAAAAACATGACGTGAATAAAAAGACCTTTTAACAAAAGTATAAAACTTGTCTCAATAATAACAGTCGAGGATCACAGACGAAACAACTGTCTTTTTTTAAGTCACATTTACCCTCAAATACAACATGCTAATGTTATTAGCATAAGCCTATGGCATTTTACATGTCATAAATGTGCGTAGCGGCAGGTGGACTTTTTGCTCTTCTCATAACTTCAACAGTTTACATGTTTTATTTATGCTTTCTGTGACGCTCCGCTGGTTTAAGTCCCTGCATCTCCCGACAGAACAGCTCGGATGAATTCAGCCTTCATGCTCATGTTTTCAGTCTAAAACTGCTGAAACTGATCAGCTAATGCTGCTGTCAGCAGTTAGCAGAATGAGATACCCGGCAGAGTACGAATTCTGTTCATCTGTCCGTTAACCCCGAGTTTCTCCAAAAACAAACTGACTGATTGATTTATTCCCGAGCAAGTAACCTTCTCCTCATCATCTTCCTCTCGGCTGCTCGCCGGCATCTGCCTGACGCTGTGCAACGGGGACACAGGATTTCAAAATAAAGGCGCATCTGACAGGATGATAAGCATCATTGGTGTTACGCGACCGTTGCTCATTTAATTGATATATCGATGCAGATCAGTGGATCATTACACCTTGCTTGTTCCCACATTTCAAAATATCAGGTGAAAGATTTTCAGCCTTTCAGAGGTTTTCATAAACATCCGTCCATCGTGAGAAAAAGGGGCGTCCATTGGCTCGGTCGGTAGATTGAGTGCCCCATGTGTAGAGGCTGTGTCCTCGCTGCAGCAGCCGCGGGTTCGATTCCGGGCCTCGGCCCTCTGCTGCATGTCATCCCTCCTCTCTCTCCCCCTTCATGCCACAGCTGTCCGATCTCTAAAAAGGGCAAAAGTCAAAAATATCTAAAAAAAAATAAAATTAAAAAACAAGAAAAAAACTGTTAAATAAGAAATACTGTTCAGATTATCTTTATATGATAATAATAATAATAATAATAATAATAATAATAATAATTTCAGCTTATAATGTATCTTCCTGGTTATGTTTTACTGTTTTCAGGAGATATTTAATGATTTTAAAGCTTGACTTTAGTTATTGATATGAGTTAATTATTCATGACAAATTTAAAGTCGACCTATTGTTTTTATCACTTGTATTATTTATGGATTTAATAAAAACAGGCACGTCACAGGGAGTGTGTGTGTGTGTGTGTGTGTGTGTGTGTGTGTGTGTGTGTGTGTGTGTGTGTGTGTGTGTGTGTGTGTGTGTGTGTCCTTCTGGCGCCCCCCGCTGGGCGACTTCTGACCTGCACTCTTCATACATCCACATAAAACCTTCATCTAATCTAATCTGATCTAATTTAATCTGATCTGATCTAATTTAATTTGATCAGTAATTGACGAATATCTGCCGATCTCCGCTCAGTGAATATTGATTTCTCTAAATAAATTCTGAGTTTTCTGATCGGTTTTCTTTAGGAAAAACTGAGCCAGTATTTGAACCTTCGGCTCTGCGGTTCCTCCGATCGGACAGATTTATTCCAGGTGCTCAGGCTCTTCTAATCCAGGTACAGTTAACTCTTTCACTCCCTCAGCAGGCCTGTTTATATGGGAATGTCCTTTTCCCTAAAAACACAAAAGTACAGCTTTGATTTGAAAGAAAACGTGAATGTTTGTCCACCACAACGGCTCCGTCATCAACTGACTTTTTATATATATATTTATATTCCAGGACATTTCCAGGACTTTTCCATGACTTTTAGGCAAATTTTAAAGACCATGCAATCTCTGAAACGACGATTGACTATAGTCCTTAAATATATATTATTCAATAAATATGAATGAATTCACGATAAACAATGAATAATGAACAATAACGACCTCAGATTTTTTTAAGAAAACAGGCCTTCCAAACCTGTCGGCACACGTTTTTTTTTTTAAATCACCAAAATGACTCAAGTTATTCGCCAAAAAATGGTCAAAACCAAAATTGTTGGATTTTTTAAAAATCTGCCAGACTTTGAGCACATCCGTTTTTCCAAATCTTTAAGAGGCCTTGAAATTCCTACTTGCAAATTCCATGACTTCCAGGTTTTCCATGACTCGGTCATCACTGATCTAGATTTTAAGATTTCAGAGAGGCGAGCTGACAACGAACCTGAGGGACGAAACGCTGTGTTTGATTATTGAGGTCAGCGACCGTCGGCTGGTCTGAGGTCAGCGACCGTCGGCTGGTCTGAGGTCAGAGACCGTCGGCTGGTCTGAGGTCAGAGACCGTCGGCTGGTCTGAGGTCAGCAGTTTGTTGTTTGTTGTCTCTCCTGGTTAACATGTATCTCTGCTCAGATCAGTTTCACGGAGCACTGAATAAATTCAGTTTGCTGATGATGTAACTGACCTCGGATCAGTGTCAGCGCTGAATAAATTCAGTTTGCTGGAGATAAACTGACCTCATATCAGTGAATAAATTCAGATATCTGAGGACGAAAACATCAAACATCTGACTCTGTTTTCTAAAAACAGGAAACTCTTTTACATTTACATCAGTTTCCTGTTTATCACAAAAAATACATTAAAAATACAATAACAACTTTCAACTGGAAACCCCCTACTGTACTTTAATGTACTCTACTGTACTCTACTGGACTTTGATGTACTCTACTGTACTGTGCTGTACTCTACTGCACCCTACTGTACTCTGCTGTATTCTATTGGACTCAACTGGACTCTACTGTACTGTGATGTACTCCTCTAGACTCTGATGTACTCTGCCGTACTCTGCTGGACTCTACTTGACTCTGCTGTACTCTGCTGGACAGTACTGGACTCTGCTGTACTGTCTCAGACTGTCCTGTTGGATAAAGCTCAGAGTCAGGGTCCTGTATGGGGATCCCTCTTCAGTCGCTCTTCCTGAGGTTTCTAATGTTTCTCCTATTAAAGGGTTTTTGGGGGAGTTTTCCGTCTCCTCCGTGATGGTCTGAGGACAGAGGACAGAGGGTCTGAGTCAAGTCAATTATTTTATTTATAAAGCCCATTATCACAGATCACAGTCTGCCTCAGAGGACTTTACAGCAGGCACCATCCCTCTGTGCTCGGACCCTCACATCGACTGAGAAAAAAAACCCCAAAAACCCTATAATGGGAAAAAATGGTAGAAACCTCAAGAAGAGCAACTGAGGAGGGATCCCTCTTCAGGACGGACAGATGAGCAATAGACGTCATAAAAAAACAATTCAATTACAATTATATATAGGAAAGAGAGAGAGGGAGGAAGAGAGGGGCAGAGATGCACAG
Source organism: Plectropomus leopardus (assembly GCF_026936395.1). Lineage (NCBI taxonomy): Eukaryota > Metazoa > Chordata > Actinopteri > Perciformes > Serranidae > Plectropomus > Plectropomus leopardus. Next base: position 30,528,956 of record NC_142193.1, read on the forward strand.
CAATAATAACAATAACATAACATATAACAATAGTAATAGACATAATTAATAAATGACTGATAATAACGGCAGTAGAAGTTAGCGTCAAGCAGGATCACAGCATCAGTGCAACCAAGGCCCACGACGCAGGCGCAGCCACGGACAGGACTGAGGACAGAGGGCCTGAGGACAGAGGGACATATTCTGGTCCTCTGGGGGACTCTGATTTGTGATGTCGGGCGTGTTTTTTAGTGATTTAGTTCGACTTCCGTCATGTCAGTTTCTGATATCAGCGATGTCATCCTGACAGATGATCAGAATCTGCAGATTAAATTCTGCTGATCAATATCTGCTGATCATCTGATGGTCGTCATGTTTCCTGCTAAAGTGACGTCACTTTATCCTCAACATGATGTTGCATATTTAAAGGGTTAACTTTAACTCTGACACACACACACACACACACACACACACACACACACACACACACACACACACTCAGGTTGTTTTTTTGGTTTCATGTTTCTTTTGATGAATTTAATCATCAAAGTTTTCGTTTATAAAACCTGAAAAATCTGAACTGAACATCACAACTGAAACAACCAGCCATGGACCGAGGTGAGACACCTGTCCCCCACCTGTCCCTCGCCTTTCTCTCTCACCTGTCCTTCACCTGTCCCTCACCTTTCTCTCTCACCTATCCCTTACCTGCCCCCCACACTGTCTCTCTCACCTGTCCCTCACCTGCCTCTCTCACCTTTCCTCCACCTGTCCCTCACCTGTCTCTCTCACCTGTCCCTCACCTGTCTCTCTCACCTGTCTTCCACCTGTCCCTCACTCGTCTCTCTCACTTGTCTGTAAGCTGTCCCTCTCTCATCTGTCTCCTACCTGTCTGTGTCCCAGTCCTCCTCCTGCTGTCGGTGCTGTCTCTGGGCGTCTCCTCTCAGCCAATCACAGACGTCCAGCGTCTTTTCTCCATCGCTGTCAGCAGAGTCCAATACCTCCACCTGCGTGCTCAGAGACTCTTCTCCGACTTCGTAAGAGACACAGACATGTCCCCCAGAGGGTGTCCCTCAGAGGGTGTCCTCAGTGTGTATTTCTGTGTGTGGGTGTGTGTTAGGAGAGCACTCTGCAGATGGAGCGTCCTCAGTGTGTGTCTCACAGTGTGTATTTCTGTGTGTGGGTGTGTGTTAGGAGAGCGCTCTGCAGACGGAGCGTCCTCAGTGTGTGTCTCACAGTGTGTATTTCTGTGTGTGGGTGTTTGTTAGGAGAGCGCTCTGCAGACGGAGCGTCCTCAGTGTGTGTCTCACAGTGTGTATTTCTGTGTGTGGGTGTTTGTTAGGAGAGCACTCTGCAGACGGAGGAGCAGCGTCAGCTCAATAAAATCTTCCTGCAGGATTTCTGTAACTCTGATTACATCATCAGCCCCATCGACAAGCATGAGACGCAACGCAGCTCCGTGAGAAACACACACTCTGACACACAGCTACACACAACACTACACAACACCACACTCTGACACACAACTACACACGATACTTCACCATATGAAGCTGTTGTCTCCTGTCCCCCGGTTGTGTCCCCTGTCCCCTGGCTTTGTCTCCTGTCCCCCGGCTGTCCTCAGGTCCTGAAGCTGCTGTCTGTCTCGTACCGGCTGGTGGAGTCCTGGGAGTTCCCGAGTCGTTCTCTGTCCGCAGGCGCGAGGAACCAGATCTCCCTGAAACTGTCGGAGCTGAAGGAGGGAATCCTGCTCCTCATCAGGGTGAGGACACACTGAGACACTGAGACACACTGAGACAGAGACTGAGAGACACTTAGACTGAGACACTGAGACACACTGAGACAGAGACTGAGAGACACTTAGACTGAGACACTGAGACAGAAACACTGAGACACAGAGAGACAGAGACACACTGATGCATAGTGAGACAGAGACAGAGACACACTGAGACACTAGACACTGAGAGACAGAGAGACACACCTGATAACACCTGGTCCAATCAGCTCACCTGTCTGATCTGCAGGCCAATCAGGAGGGAGCTGAGCTGTTCTCCGACAGCTCCGCCCTCCAGCTCGCTCCCTTTGGAAACTACTATCAAAGTCTCGGAGGAGAGGAGACGCTGAGGAGGAGCTACGAACTCCTCGCCTGCTTCAAGAAGGACATGCACAAGGTGAGGAGGAGGAGGAGGAGCAGGAGGAAGAAGAGGTGATGTCATGGTGATGATGATGTCATGGAGATGATGATGTCATTGTGTTTACAGGTGGAGACCTACCTGACGGTGGCTAAATGTCGACTCTCTCCAGAGGCCAACTGCACGCTGTAGCCCCGCCCCCTGCCCGTAGCCCCGCCCCCACGTTGATGATGTAACGCAGAGTGTTCTGTAGCCCCGCCTCCATGTTTCTGAATCTGCCAACTAGCATTAGCATTAGCATTAGCATCAGTGTTAGCCTCAGTGTTGTCATGATGACAGGTGTCAACAGGAAGTGATGTCACACTGTTTTGATGTTAAATAAACTGTGTTGCATTTAGACGAGTTGGACTGTTTCTTCTTCACGTCTTCAGGTTCACAGCATCTGTTGTACTTGCCACGATTAACCCCCCCGACACCCGAGGGAACCGTTCCCTTTGACAAACTGCAGCCTGAAGCTCAGTTTCTGTTTTTCTGAACAAAGACACAAAAACACGTGAAAAAAAGTCAACATTCTGTCTCTCTCAGGAGTTTTGGGGAGTTTGTGGGAGTTTTGGGAGTTTTTGACTTGATGATGTGACAGAATGAAGGGCTCTGTTGACAGCTGATACTTTCACAGTGACTCTCTGTAAAACATCAGAAAGCAGTGAAAATGTCCAAAGAGAGACTGCAGACGTTTAGGGACCAGCAGTCAAAGATATTCAGTTTCCTGTTTCTCTGAGACCGAGGGGTTAACTTCTGACTGATCGATGACTGAAATGATTGAGGGATTATTGTTTCATATAAATTCATATAAATTTTTAAAAAATCAGCCCGAATTTTTAAGAAAATCAATAATCTCAAATAAAAAAAATAAAATAAAAAATAAAGAGATAATTCAAAGATTTAAAAAAAAAACAAAACAAAACAAAACAAAACGATTTTTCGGGAAAACATGCCTTTGAATCCAAAATACAGACATTTAAAGTTCCATGTTCCTCCTCAAACCCAAAATGAAAAAAAAAACATTCCCAGGGTTAAAAAATGTATCTAACATGCCTCCTCTTTCTGCACCACCCCTCCCCCTCATTAATAACGAACAGTCCCTAATAATCCCGCTTTTTTTATCTGACAGTGTCACTTCTCTGTGACGTCACCAGCAGGGGGCGCACCAGCTACTTCGGCTGTTTCCGTTGACAGTCGTTGATCTCCGCCTCGGCGGAGTTCGACAGTGCTCGATAGTGATCGGCAGTGCTCGGCAGAGTTCGGCTGCTAACGGTCGGTGTGTTCAAATGTTCGGCCGCAGCTTGTCCTGCAGACCGGAGTGAAGAAAGAACCGACAGAAAAGAGGGAAACCGACGACCGGAGCCGACACACGGAGCGAGGAGGCGGGATGACGGTGCTGCAGGAACCCGTCCAGGTAAGGAAACCCCTACACCTCGCTGTCACGACCCGAGAGCCCGGAGTTATTGAAGCCCGAGCTGCCTCCTCCGCCCCGGCCTCAGCGGCTGGTCCAGTCCGCGGAGTGAGCCCTCTGCCCGCCACAGGCCCCGCAGACCGCCGCCGGCAGCACGGAGGGTTTTACCGGGTGTTTACCGGGAGCTCCGGTCTGTCGGTCTGTCGGGCTGTCGGCAGGTTTCAGTGTAGTGCCGTTTTGTTTGCTAACGTCAGCCTGGTTTCAGTTCAGATAGCTTCCTTCATGCCGAACCCCTTTTAAAAACCGCTGGTTTTAGGTTTTCGCTCGTGTCCGTGAGCACAGAAACCGAGCAGAGGAACGAGAGTGGGCTGAGGTGATCTGTCCGGTAACACTCGGTGCTTCGGCACAGACCGATGTCACTACATATCTTTTATTTAGGAATTAAAAGGTTAATTTCATGTGTTTGTGTGTCGGTCCTCAGCTGAGGTCAAACCGGCTCTGAGGACGGCAGCACCGGAGCTAACTCCTCTTAAAGTTCACATTCTACCGACACAAACTGGCTCTGACCGAAGACATGTCAGCCGAACATCTCCGTGGACTGGACCGATCGGTGTCCGGTCCGTCAGAGAGACGCGAGTTTCTGCGGAGAGCGGCGGGAGATCAGTTAGTTTATTTCCTAATGGTGCTCTGCGCAGTTAGCTCATGCTAACGCCGCGGCTAACGGTTAGCCAAGCGGCTCCGGTCAGCAGGAAGTGCCCTTTAAAGTTCACAAATAAACATAAATAGGTTCCAGTTTGTAACAAGACCGGCCCCAGACCGGTCTGACCCCAGACCAGTCTGACCCCAGACCGGTCTGACCACAAACCAGTCTGACCCCAGACCAGCAGCCAAGCTAAAGCTAAAGCTAACCAACAACTGTTTGCTAACGCTAACTAACAGCAGCTAGCTGCAGGTTTACACTAATATTACCCATCAGCTGGTTAGCTGCCTTGTCAGCCAGTCACACCAGTAACAGACCCAGTCACGACAGTAACAGACCAGTCACACCAGTAACAGGCCCAGTCACGACAGTTACAGACCAGTCACACCAGTAACAGACCCAATCACGACGGTAACCGACCAGTCACACCAATAATAGACCCAGTCACACCAGTAACAAACCCTGTCACACTGGTAACAGACCAGTTACACCAGTAATCACAGGTTTACTCCCTACATGATTTGATCAGGATGTTGCAATTCTGTGATAATCAATAATTGCTAATCAATAATTGATATACTGAGAGACAGTTAATCGAGGATGCTTCAGGATATCTGTGACTAAAGAAGAGAAAATAAAGCAGTAAATATGTGTTTATTCAAAAATAAAATATTTTAATTTATCATATTTTCACTGTAATTTATTTCCCCAAAGAAAAACTTTGTCAACATCAGTTTTACCAAAAAAAGAAAAGTCTGTTGATTTGACTTCAGCCGTTTGTTGCAACACAGTGAGACCGTACCGTACCGCAGACAGACCGTACCGCAGACGTACCACAGACAGACAGTACCGCAGACGGACCGTACCGCAGACAGACAGTACCGAAGACGGACCATACCGCAGACAGACCGTACCGAAGACGCACTGACTGACAGCATCATGAAATCAGAAATGTAGTTACACCTACAAACTGTTTGTCTGACAGTCTACAAACACGTGTGACTGTTGTCTGTCACAGCGATTTTCAACACATCAGTGAAACACTGAACATGCAGGCATCCTGCTGGTAACACACATGTCTTAAGCGTTGTCTGTTACCATGGTGATGTTTTTGTGGTTGTGGTGCTGCAGTGTGCAGAAGGTCTGCAGCATCTTCTCGCTGTGACACTGGCGTCCTACAGGTGTGTGTGACAGCAGAGTCCTCTGTCAGGTAACATTGTTATTGTTATTAAAGTTTAGGTGTCTCAAGTAAAATCAGCCCTCCGGCTGAACGACTCCTCCTCGCAACGCTCCTCCTCTCTGTGGAGCTCGATTCGGCTGAGTCGGTGGCAAAGCGCCGGGGCGGAGCCTCATCCAGAGGTCAGTGTTTGGAGCAGGGGACAGCAGCGTTTCAGATCTTTGCTCATGCTGAAGGAGATGGACTGAGTTATCGTCAGAGTTGGATGGTAGTTTTGCCAGAGTGTGTCCATTGTTGGTTGATTTTCAGCAGAGCTGGCGAACGCTCCGTCAGGATGGTGGCGTGTGATGTGAGCCTTCATGCTCGGAGTGTTTTCATATTATCCGAGTCCATCTTTCCCTCTGTGTTAAAAAGTCCAAAATAAGCACAGATGTTTGATATGAGGGCTGACGGTATGTTTCTGCTTTCTTTGTCCAGTGATGAACTTCCTGCTAACCTCACCAAAATAAGGGCTCAGCACCATCTACTGGATTTTATTATTCTCGAAATAAAAAGTGTAAAATGGGTCTTTGCAAAAATGAATTATGTTTATGATAAAAGATCGATACTTGAAATCTGAGTATCGAGGCAGTATTGCCACGCAAAGTGTCGCCATACTGTGCTGTATCTGATTTTTTTTCCACCCCAAATAACAACCAGTAAAAACAAACCAGATGAACCAGTAATAAAATGAAGTGTGCTGTGGTCTGGCGAGTCCATGTCTCAGTAGGGCTGTTGAAAGAACGCATTCCAGTCATGTTTTGACAGAAAACACGAACAGCCAATGATAATAAGAATAGCGCCACGGAGAGCCAAATGCAGTGAACAACTTTGACTGTCGAACAGCTGAGTGTTTGACAGCCACAGCAATGAAACAGCTACATTTGCCGGGGTGGAAAGTGACTTCTTTAGACTTCTACAGACGACTTTGTGTTAGTTTCAGCTTTAATCAGACTTTGGATGAATTATTTAGAAACACCAGGACGCATCGCTCTGTGTCTCATCCAGCCGCTCGCGCTGACCTTTCATTATTATTTCCAGCGGCAGCTGTAATGTTTTGGGGGCCTGGGGCCACAAACACATGACCTTATGTTCACCCTTTTCACATTTATTTTCACTCAAAAGTTTTTAATTCCTGAGTAAAATGATTAATAGCACAGAAGTTTGACAGAAGTTGAAGTCAGAGTCCTGCAGTCAGGAGAGGTTGGCCTATTATCAGCACAATGTGCTTAAATTTACCTGAAGTTTGTTTAAGATTGAGCTTTTCATTTTTATATAATGCTGGAAAGTTTAAATAATAATAAATCATATGTTTGTTACACTCCAACACACCATGGTCACATGAAACTGTCAGTGAACAATGAGGTCAAAAAACAAACAAAAAAAAGCAAAAAGCAAAATAATCGTTCTTTAATCAAAATCAAAGTAAAATGGTTAATTAATCATGATATTTTAGTTGAATCGGTCCTCCAGTTGGTGATGCCTGTTCTACAGTATATTTGTCATGTTTGATGTCTGACAGAAAATAAATATTATATATTATATATATATTATATATATAATAAAAACAAAAACATAATGAAAGCCTAAACCAAAACAAAACAAATCCCAAAATAATTTTTAAAAAAATCCCTGGAGCGAAAGAGTAAATAAACAAACTGAGTGTTTATTTACTCTGTGTGTGTCTGTCTGACCGTAAACCTGTCTGTCTTTCTGGCTGTAAACCTGTCTGTCTCTCTGGCTGTCTGTCTGACTGTAAACCTGTCTGTCTCTCTGGCTGTCTGTCTGACAGTAAACCTGTCTGTCTCTCTGGCTGTCTGTCTGACAGTAAACCTGTCTGTCTCTCTGGCTGTCTGTCTGACCGTAAACCTGTCTGTTTCTCTGTCCTCAGGCTGCAGTGTGGCAGGCTCTGAACCACTACGCCTACCTGGACGCAGTTTTCCTCGCTGAGAGACTCTACGCTGAAGGTAACAGCTGTCTGACTCTCTGAACACCTGTCTGTCTGTCTGCCTGTCTGTCTCTCTGAGCAGCTGTCTCTCTGTCCACCTGTCTGTCTCAGTGAGGTCGGAGGAGGCCCTCTACCTTTTGGCCACATGTTATTACCGCTCGGGGAAGCCGTACAAAGCGTACCGACTGCTGAAGGCTCACAGCTGCTCCACGCCGCAGGTTCGATTCCTGCTGGCAAAGTGCTGCGTCGAACTCAGCAAGTACGAACACACACACAAACACACACACACACACAGACACAAATAGACACACACACACACACTGTGTTTTTGGTGTGTGTGTGTGTGTGGTTGGTTTTGGACAGTGCAGGTGTCATCAGGTGTCAGGACGTCTCCTGTCAGGACTGTAAACCGTAGAGTAGCTGTTAGCTGTAACTGTAAACGGTAGAGTAGCTGGTAGCTGAAACTGTAAACCATAGAGTAGCTGTTAGCTTTAACTGTAAACCGTAGAGTAGCTGTTAGCTGTAACTGTAAACCGTAGAGTAGCTGTTAGCTGGTTAGCTGTAACTGTAAACGGTAGAGTAGCTGTTAGCTGTAACTGTAAACCGTAGAGTAGCTGTTAGCTTTAACTGTAAACCGTAGAGTAGCTGTTAGCTGTAACTGTAAACCGTAGAGTAGCTGTTAGCTGTAACTGTAAACGGTAGAGTAGCTGTTAGCTGTAACTGTAAACGGTAGAGTAGCTGTTAGCTGTAACTGTAAACCGTAGAGTAGCTGTTAGCTGTAACTGTATACCGTAGAGTAGCTGTTAGCTGTAACTGTAAACGGTAGAGTAGCTGTTAGCTGTAACTGTAAACCGTAGAGTAGCTGTTAGCTGTAACTGTATACCGTAGAGTAGCTGTAGTAACTCAATATTAACTATGACCCGTAAACAACAACAACACAGTCTGTTTGTAAATGTTTCAGTGGTTTAAGTTTGTTTCCTCCTGTGGACTGAAGACAGCGTCACCATGGATACACATCAGTGACCTCACAGTCACCTTTCTGTCTCTTTCTCCAACTGTCCATCTCTCTCCGCCTGTCTGTCTGTCTCTCTTCACGTCTCTCTCCACCTGTCTGTCTCTCTATCTGTCTGTCTTTCAGGTTGGCTGAAGGAGAACAGGTTCTGATTGGTGGAGTGCTGAATAAACAGAAGAGTCAGGATGACATCATCACAGAGTTTGGAGACTCCGCCTCCTTCACATTGTCCTTACTGGGACACATTTACTGGTAAGACCCAGCTGTTCCAGTCTGTCTCTGTCCTTACTGGGACACATTTACTGGTAAGACCCAGCTGTCCCAGTCTGTCACTGGTGTTCACACATACACCAGCAGCTGTCCACAGGAAACTGTTTATGACTTATTAATGACCTGTCTGTCTGCCTGTCTGTCCTTCTGTCTCTCTGACCTGTCTGTCTCTCTGACCCGTCTGTCTGGTGGAGCAGTAAGACAGACCGTGTTGCTAAAGGTGCAGAGTGTTTCCAGAGAAGTTTAACCCTCAACCCGTTCCTCTGGTCGCCGTTCCAGAACCTCTGTCACTTAGGTAACACACACACACACACACACACACACACACACACACACACACACACACACACACACACACACTTGTGCAGGTGACCTGTATGACCCTGATCATGTGACCGTCCTGTCTCTGAGATGTGCGTTGTGGTCTGTGTTCCAGGAGAGAAACCAGATCCAGATCAGGTCTTTAGGTTGTCCTCTTTACAGAACTCTTCTATAGCCCCGCCCCCACCATCCATTAGCCCCGCCCAAAATCCTTCCCACCGGCTCGACACCGCCCTCATGGAGACGCCGCAGGACACACTGGTAGGCCCTGCCTACGCACCTGACACCACACATGTAATCAGATTACTGAGCTGGTTCTCATCTGATAATCAGATTGAATGATCAGATTATGGAGCTGGTTCTAGTCTGATAATCAGATTAAATAATCAGATTACTGAGCTGGTTTTCATTTGATAATCAGATTGAATGATCAGATTACGGAGCTGGTTTCAATCTGATGGATTAAATGTGTTTTTCTCTTCAGGAGTTGAATCGTTTGAATCTAGAATCATCGAACGGAAAGCTGACATCTGATTTGTCGGTTTCCTACATTGACTCCTCCCTCATCTCCCCGGAGACTGGCTCCTTATTGGGGAACACAGTTTCCATGGCATCAGCTGGCTCCTTATTGGCTAAACAGAACAAGCCCAAAAGTGGGCGGAGTTTACTGGGTGGCCCTGCAGCACTCAGCCCACTGACGCCCAGGTGAGTTACATACACCTGTACAAGTAAAAGTTGCAGGTACAGGTGTGTCAGTTTACCTGTGCGTCATTTTACCTGTCTGTCACTGTGCCTGTGTATCGGTTTACCTGTGTGTCGGTTTACCTGTGTGTCGGTTTACCTGTGTGTCGGTTTACCTGTGTGTCGGTTTACCTGTGTGTCTGACAGTGCTCATATAGAACTCTGTGACATTACAGATAACACTTGACTGTGTATTTTGTGTGTGTGTTTGTGTGTTTATTGTGTATATTGTGTGTATGTGTGTATGTGTAGTTTTGGTATCCTGCCCCTGGAGCCCAGCCCTGGAGACCCCACATATCTACAGAACTATTCAGCTACCATGGAAACCCAAACTACAGCTCCCAGCAAGAAGGTACACACACCTGATACACACACACACACACCTGATACACACTCCTGATCCTCACCTGTCTGTCTCTCCTCACCTGACTGTCTCTCTCCACCCGTTTGTCTCTCTCCTCACCTGTTTTTACAACATTTTGGTCAACCTTGGTTGTTTTTAAATGTGCTATGTAAATAAATTTGACCTTGACCTTGTCCCTCTTTACCTGTCTGTCTCTCAGTCCGTCTCCAGGATCAGTCAGTCCAAGTCTGTCTTCAGTCAGAGCGGTAACAGCAGAGATGTCCTGCCCATCCCCTTCAACCAATCACAGACCTCGGCTCCTCATACCAGGTGACCATCGTCCTCCGTCCTCCATTGGAGGACAAACGGAAAGACCGATAGACAGCATCAGACAGACAAAGACAGGTGGACAGGTGGACTCCTGTCTGCCCCAGTGTCAGACAGACAGACAGAGACAGATGGGCAGGTGGAGTGTCTCCCTGAGTGTGTATTTGTAATAAAACAATAAAGTTTATCAGTTTGAACTGTAGAGACCTGCTCAGCTCTGTTTACCTTTAACCATGGATGGATATATAAATAGATGTATATGTATAGAGTGTCCGTGTGTGTGTGTATAGATAGATACATAGATGTATAGGGCAGTCTGGATACAGTTTTGTGACACATGAGGCAGAAAGTCATTAAAATATGCAGATCTACAACTCACAGAGCAGCGCACTTCAGACGCACTACAGCCGAGTGTGCCCGAGTTAGCCCGAGTGTGCCCGAGTGTGCCCGAGTGTGTCCGAGTGTGCCCGAGTTAGCCCGAGTGTGCCCGAGCAGGTAACTCTAGCCGGCGGAGTGACTTCTAGATTAGCGCTTTGCCAGCTTGCACGGCGGTCTAAAAACTTAAATCTTTCGGCTCTTTCAGACTTTCCAAACGTTACTGGGTTAGGTTGAACCGGATGGATTAAATCAGAGACCGTAGACGTTTCACTCACAACAAATGATTCACTGATGTCTGTTTCCTGATGGAAGTCAATGAGGAAAAGTCTTTCTGGGTCAGAGGGTGTCATGTGACCGAACCGGACCTGTAATTCATCAACAGAGCCCGGAGCACTTCCTGTGGCCGTGGTTTGTCTGTCTGATAACCTGTCTGTCTGATGACCTGTCTCCCTGTCTGATGACCTGTCTGTCTCTCAGTGGCTCCCCTCAGGTCCTCAGTCCCAGTATGTCCGGTCCTCCAAATGTTCAGCCCAGAAGAAGCTCCAGATTGTTTACCAGCGCCAGCTCCACTGCCAAGGTACCATCAGGACTAATGCAGTACTACTGCAGTACTATCACTGCAGTGTGCGAATAATAATACATGTAATGTGTGTGTTTTTTTGTGTGTGTGTGTGTGTGTGTGTGTGTGTGTGTGTGTGTGCAGGAGAACAGTAAGAAGTTAAAGATGAAGTTTCCCACAAAGATCCCAAACAGGAAAACAAAATGTAAATCAGCAAAGACGACAAACAGCAGCAACCTGAACGAGAGTCTGGACATCCTGAGACTGGATCCCAGTCTGAGTCTGCCTGACACCAAGATCCCCCAGTACCAGAGGGCCGCCGCAGGTAATACTGCTGATACTGTAACATACTGCAGTACTAATATTGCTGATACTATCACATACTGCAGTCTGAGTCTGCCTGACACCCCCAGTGCCAGAGGGCCGCCGTAGGTAATACTACTGCTGATACTGTTTTGTACTGCAGTACTAATACTACCGATACTATGCAATACTGCAGAGATAATACTGCTGATACTATCAGATACTGCAGTACTCCCCCAGTAGCAGAGAGGGCAGACATGTTGTTTGATGTGATCTGTAACAGGAAGTCACTGTGACATCATCGTCTCTGTTGACAGACAGCGTGATGGCGTTGCTACGGGAACTGGGCCGTGGTTACCAGGCGCTCTGCTCCTACAACTGCAGAGACGCCATCAACATCCTGACCTCCCTCCCACCCCAGCACTACAACACCGGCTGGGTCCTCACACACATCGGCAGGGCCTACTTCGAACTGGCCGAGTACACACAGGTAACACACCTGAGACAGGTCACACACTCCTGACACAGTTTACACACACACACCTGAGACAGGTGACACACACACCTGAGTGATGATGTCATGTGTCTGTAGGCGGAGCGTCTGTTCAGCGAGGTGCGCAGGATCGAGTCGTTCCGAGTCGAGGGTATGGAGATCTACTCCACCACCCTGTGGCACCTGCAGAAAGACGTGGCCCTGTCCGCCCTGTCCAAAGACCTGACAGACATGGACAAGAACTGTCCCGAGGTTGGTAATACACCTGTCCACACACTGTCCTGAGGTTAGGACTACATCTGTCCACTTGTCCACTTGTTGACACTCTGTCCTCAGTTTAAAGGATTGTGGTGTCTTTTTAAGATGTTGACTGTTGTTATTTTTCTTTAAAGACAAAGTTCTCCGTCACACAACTGTCTGTCTCTCTGATTATCTGTCGTTCTGCTGACCTGTCTGTCCCTCTGCTGACCTGTCTGTCTGTGAGCTGACCTGTCTGTCTCTCTGCAGGCCTGGTGTGTAGCAGGAAATTGTTTCAGTCTTCAGAGGGAACATGACATCGCCATCAAGTTCTTCCAGAGAGCCATCCAGGTGAGTCACTGTTACCATGGATACCACGGTTAGACTGGCTGTCTCACCCACTGCCTCACCTGTTTGAAGCTCTGACTGTTTAGTATGAGGGACTTAATTCAACAGCAGGACACTTCTGTCCTCCTGTCTGTCTCTCTGACCTGTCTGTCCCTCAGGTGGACCCTGGTTTTGCGTATGCCTACACTCTGTTGGGACATGAGTTCGTCCTGACGGAGGAGTTGGACCGAGCGCTCGCCTGCTTCAGGAACGCCATAAGAGTCAACAACAGACACTACAACGCCTGGTAACCATGGCAACCACCGTGGACTGCACTGTGTAACACTCAGCACCTGACCAGAGTTTCACTGTGTCCTCATGTCTCTGTATGTCCCTGTCCCGCTCTGTCTCTCTCTCTGTCCCTCTGTCCTTCTGTGTCCCTGTCCGTCCCTCTCTGTCTCTCTCTGTCACTGTTCCTCTGTCCCTGTCTCTCTCTGTTCTTCTCTGTCCCTCTCTGTGTCTCTCTCTGTCTTTCTGTGTGTTTTTCTCTGTTTCTGTCTCTCTCTGTCCTCCTCTGTCTGTCTCTGTCACTCCCTCTCTGTGCCTCTGTCTCTATCCCCTCTCTCTGCCCCTGTCTGTCCCCCTGTGTGTCCATCCATTTCTGTCCCTCTCTGTCTCTCTGTCCCTCTCTGTCCCTCTCTCTCTCTCTCTGTCTGTCCCTGTGTGTCCCCTGTCTGTGTGTCCAGGTATGGTCTGGGGATGATCTACTACAAACAGGAGAAGTTTAATCTGGCAGAGATCCACTTTAAGAAGGCGCTGAGCATCAACCCTCAGAGCTCCGTGCTGCTCTGCCACATCGGAGTGGTACGTTAGCACGTTAGCATCGTCCTGCTAACAGACGCTACCTGATCAACAGTGACCATACCTGTGTGTGTGTGTGTGTGTGCGCAGGTGCAGCATGCGTTAAAGAAGTCAGATGCAGCTTTAGAGACTCTGAACAGAGCCATCGGGATCGACCCCAAAAACCCGCTCTGCAAGTTCCACCGAGCCTCCATCCTGTTCGCCAACGACAAGTACAAGGTAATCAATACCGATCAGTACTTCTGTACTGTTAATTAACGACATGTACATGGCAATCACTGCTGATTGATACTGACCAGTAACGACAAGGACAAGGTAATCAATGTCCTGTCTGTCTCTCTCTCACCTGTCTCTCTCTCTCACCTGTCTGTCTCTCTGCAGGCGGCTCTGCAGGAGTTGGAGGAGCTGAAACAGATTGTTCCCAAAGAGTCTCTGGTTTACTTCCTCATAGGAAAGGTACGATACAGATCAATACATACATCAGTAGTTTAACCGCCGTGTTTAGTCTCAGGTGTCCAGCAGTGAAAGGGTTAACAGCATTAACTGCCGTCTGTCTGTCAGGTGTATAAGAAGCTGGGTCAGACTCACCTGGCTCTGATGAACTTCAGCTGGGCGATGGATCTGGATCCTAAAGGAGCCAACAACCAGATCAAAGAGGCCATCGACAAGAGATACCTACCCGAGGACGAAGGTGAGACACGCTCTGGAGAGCTGAGACAGGGTCCAGACAGGTGAGACAGAACCCAGGGGAGGTGAGACAGGTACAGAGCCCCTGAAGAGGTGAAACAGGTACAGGACAACCTTGTCTCTCTCTCCACCTGTCTCTTTCTCTCTCTCTCTCTCTTCACCTGTGTGTATCTCTCTCTTTCTCTCCACCTGTCTCTCACAAATGGAGGAGGACACAAGTGTTTTGATGAACAGGGCCGGTGGGTTCAGGGCCGGTGGGTTCGGGGGTCGGTAGGTTCAGGGCCGGTGGGTTCGGGGCCGGTGGGTTCGGGGCCGCTGGGTTCGGGGGCCGGTAGGTTCAGGGCCGCTGGGTTCAGGGCCGGTGGGTTCGGGGCCGGTGGACCCTGAGTTACTGTTGAAGGGGCTGGTCTCTGTTCTGTGCCTGACGGCTGAGTATCAATACTGTAATCTTGTTAATGACCTCCATGTGTGTAAAAAGATGTGGTGAGTTTGCAGCTTAACAGGAAGTGAACAGATTATCTGTTTATAAAAAGTGATGAGACGATTTTATTTTTTGTGTGTGTGTGTGTGTGTGTGTGTGTGTGTGTGTGTGTGTTGGGTATAGGGGGGTGTGTGGTGTCTTGCTGCAATAAGTGGCGGACATGTTTTAATAAAGGTGGTTAAAAGTCAAAATCTCTCTGTCTCTTTACCTGTCTCTCCCTCCACCTGTCCCTCTCTCTCCACCTGTCCCTCTTTCTCCACCTGTCCCTCTCTCTCCACCTGTCCCTCTCTCTCCACCTGTCTCTCTCTCTCTCTGCCTGTCTAGCTGCGGAGGTGGATGACAGTCAGGACAGCAGCATAATGACGGATGCCGATGACACGCAGCTCCACACAGCGGAGAGTGATGACGTCCTTTAACCCCGCCCTTGACACAGACCCCGCCCCCTGCTCGAGCCAAGACCCGCCCTTGGCGGCTGGAGGAGTACTGTTGCTAGGCAACATTCTGACAGACAGGTCTTCAGTCGAGCTCCACCCCAGCCGTCCTCCCTGTTCTTTGATTGGCTGAAACAGACTGCTGCTGCCCCGAAGCCCCGCCCCTTTCTCGTATGTCATTGAGCTCGCCGTCTGACATCATCGAGCTCGCCCTCTGACATCACTGAGCTCGCCCTCTGACATCACCGCTGTTTTTTATGTTCTTTTTATCATCGTTACGGAAATAAACCAATAAAAACCTGTAAACCCCGCCCACTGCTGTCTGTCTACTTCCTGCTTCCAACAGCCAATCAGAGCCGTTGATGGAACCGGGTGAGTCACCTTTGATTCTTTAACCTTTGTCAGGTGAGAGTTCAGGTGTGACCTCAGCAGGTGGCAGCGGACAACCGCAGAGGAAGAAGACGTCAACCAGGTGAGACACAGCTGAAAGACAGACAGACAAGTGAGAGACAGACAGGAGACAGTGTCTCAGATTGTGCTGCTCCTGCAGTGTTCAGACTGATTGTCTTTCAGCTGCAGAGACAAAGTCACACACACACACACACACACACACACACACACACACACACACACACACACACACAGAGTAACACACACTCAGAGTGAACTTTTTAGTTTGGAGTATTATTCACTACCATGGAGACGCTGAACTGTACTGCAGACAGACAGCAGGGGGCGACACACACACACACACACACACACTTAAAGTAACACACAGTGTATCTGTATATACACACTCAACAGTTACATTGTGGGGGGGGGGGGCTGCCATGTTTACATACTCTAACATGTTTATGTGTTCTAATGTTAACACGTTTGTGTTCTAACATGTTTACGTATTCTGACATGTTGACGTGTCTATGTTCTGTCATGTTTAAGTGTTGTAACATGTTTGTTTGTGTTCTAACATGTTTGTTTGTGTTCTAACATGTTTGTTTGTGTTCTAACATGTTTACGCGTATTAACACGTGTTCTGACGTGTTTACGTGTTTACGTGTCCTGAAACACGTTTGAACAGAAACATTGAATCTGTTTTTAAAACTTGATGTTTGTTTTTATAATAAAACTGACAATCGGCTGCTGATTGAACTGTTAATCAGAACCAGTCAGTGGATCAATAATCAATCACCGATCAGTAATCTATCACAGATCAATAATCAATCCGATTTTTAAAAAATCAATCAGCAGATTAATTGATGGGAACAGTGCCCCCCCCTTTCTCTCACTCTCTCTGATTGGCTCGCGCTATGCAGCAGCCTCCTCCCGGCAGCGCGCGCTTCTCCGGTGTGTCAGTGTTCCGGTGTGGACCCGCAGTCCCTCACCAGGACCAGGACAGACCGGGACCAGGACAGACGCGGACTCCTCTGGCTGGTTTCTGCTCCGGCTCGGCTCGGCTCTTCTGTCCCGGCTCGGATCGACATGATGCGGGACTCAAACGGGACCGAAGCGTGCGGGACGAGGCCGTGAACAGCGGGACTCCCGCGTGCCAAGGCGCGCGTGACCGTGCGGATTCAATGAATGACGGAGATGAAAAATCTACTGAGCCAGGTGAGCGCGCGCGCGCGTGTGTGTAAGTGAGTGTGTAAGTGAGTGTGTGTGCGTGGAGGATGATAACATTAAAGTTTGTTTCATGTTCAAATGATTTGGGGTAAAAGTTACAGTGACGCGCGCTCGGCCGCGCGCACAGCTGAGGTCAGTTTCAGATGAATGAAGATCATAAACACGTAATAACAAACAAACAACAACAATAAACAGAGACAAACAGCACACTGTGTGTGTGTGTGTGTGTGTGTGTGTGTGTGCCCGTGTGTGTGTGTGTGTGTGTGTGTGTGTGTGTGTGTGTGTGTGTGTGTGTGTGTGTCGGGTCCACCGGGGTCTGTTGTTTGTTGTTGTTCTTATCAACACAGATAAACAACAACAGACATTTGAGTTATGAATCAGTTCTGAGGATCAACAGATTGATTCTGTTTCTATAGCAGCAACTTTCATCAACTCAATGCAACATTATCACCTCACTGAGGCAGCAGGCAACATTATCACCTCACTGAGGCAGCAGGCAACATTATCACCTCACTGAGGTCAACGGGCAACATTATCACCTCACTGAGGCAGCAGGCAACATTATCACCTCACTGAGGCAGCAGGCAACATTATCACCTCACTGAGGCAGCAGGCAACATTATCACCTCACTGAGGTCAACGGGCAACATTATCACCTCACTGAGGTCACGGGGCAACATTATCACCTCACTGAGGTCACGGGGCAACATTATCACCTCACTGAGGCAGCAGGCAACATTATCACCTCACTGAGGCAACAGTATCACCTCACTAAGGTCAACGGGCAACAGTATCACCTCACTGAGGTCACCGGGCAACATTATCACCTCACTGAGGCAGCAGGCAACATTATCACCTCACTGAGGCAGCAGGCAACATTATCACCTCACTGAGGCAGCAGGCAACATTATCACCTCACTCAGGTCAACGGGCAACATTATCACTTCACTGAGGTCAACAGGCAACATTATCGCCTCACTGAGGCAACATTATCATCTCACTGAGGTCAACGGGCAACATTTTTAAGAAAAAAAAATGAACAAAAGTTTGTAAAGAACTGTTTTTCTATTTAAAAAATTAAATAGATTTTAATTTTTTAAAATTTTTTTTCTGATTGGTTAGTTTCAGACTGGCTCCTTCACAATAAAAGCTTGGTGTAGCGACAGGATGAGGGCTGCAGTTATTCTTCGTCAGTCAGACTGACAGCAGCCGTCTGATGTTTCTATGACGACTGACTCACCACAGCGCCACCACACACACGCACACACACACACACACACACACACACACACACGTCTGACTCGTGGCTCCATGAATCGTTTTAATCCACCTGGTTTTCACATCGAGTGTCGCAAACACCTCGAATCACCGAGTGAGAGGATCAGACCCCCCCGGGGCCCCGGGCCCCGAGCCCAGGCTGACCATATGGTGATCTGGACGCTGAACATGTGACTGAACAGCTGATGCATGCCGCTGCCTCTGTCTCCGTTTCTATTGATTCTTAGTATTGGTGACAGTATTGATCATTGATCAGGAGTCATCTCTGAGCTAGCGGCTTATGTTTAATGTAAATTTAAACTGGTTCTGGATGTGGGTCCGAGCTGCACAATCGACCAATGAGAGCAGAGCTCCTCCTGGAAACTGAACACTTCCTGTGAAACAACAAACAGCCAGAAGGCCGAGAGCGAGCTGCTGACAGCGAGGAGCTAAAAATAACCACGAGACG
>NC_142193.1:30552500-30560000 GCF_026936395.1 Plectropomus leopardus
TAAACTGGTCCCAGTCTCTCAGCTGCAGCCACGCCCCCTCTTCAGCTCACCTGCTCCTCATTACTCTCAGACCAAACTCCTGCTAGGCTCTGACCTCCTCCTGCTCCTCCTCCCCCTCCTCTCCTCCTCTCCTCCTCTCCTCCTCTCCTCCTCTCTCCTGCTCCTCCTCCTCTCCCAGGTGTGGTGCAGGTGTGTGACAGCAGCTTATAATTACCTGCACGTGTCGACGTTCTTCTGGATGTTCTCTGAGGGTTGTTACCTTCACACGGCCGTCGTTCTCACCTACAGCACCGACTCACTCAGGAGCTGGATGTTCACCTGCATCGGCTGGGGTACCTGTCTGTCTGCAAACCTACCTGTCTGTCTGCAAACCTACCTGTCTGTCTGCAAACCTGTCTGTCTGACGACCTGTCTGTCTGTCTGACGACCTGTCTATCTGGCTGTCTGACCACCTGTCTGTCTCTCTGCAGGTGTCCCTCTCCCCATCATCGTGGTTTGGGCTTTCGGGAAGCTTCACTATGACAACGAAAAGTAAGTCAACAGAGAGACAGACAGATGGACAGACAGAAAGAGAGAAAGACAGACAGATGGATTGACCTGGGGGGAGGGGACAGAGCAGCAGACGTGATGTGATTAGTTTATGTGCTTTGATTGACAGGTGCTGGTTTGGGAAGAAGGCGGGAGTTTATACGGACTACATCTACCAGGGACCCATGATCCTCGTCCTGCTGGTACCTTCAGTCCACCTTAAAAACATCCATCCTTAGTGCATCCATTCCTCCTTGAGTATGGTCATTCCACCTTAAATGCTGCCTATCTGAAATGGTCACAGTTATAAATAATGTCCAAGACATATAGAGCTGTAGAGACATAGAGCTGTAGAGACATAGAGCTGTAGAGACACAGAGCTGTAGAGACAGAGCTGTAGAGATATAGAGCTGTAGAGACACAGAGCTGTAGAGACAGAGCTGTAGAGATATAGAGCTGTAGAGACATACGTAGAGCTGTAGAGACACAGAGCTGTAGAGACACAGAGCTGTAGAGACATAGAGCTGTAGAGACATAGAGCTGTAGAGACACAGAGCTGTAGAGACACAGAGCTGTAGAGACATAGAGCTGTAGAGACAGAGCTGTAGAGATATAGAGCTGTGAGCTGTAGAGACATACGTAGAGCTGTAGAGACATAGAGCTGTAGAGACACAGAGCTGTAGAGACACAGAGCTGTAGAGACACAGAGCTGTAGAGACATAGAGCTGTAGGTATATTTCATGTTGTTGATTCTCTGCATTGTGTGTGAATGGTGTATTTTGTGTGAACGCTGTTTCAGGGACTCTGTGTGAACGAACCTGCTGACCGTCTGTTTCTCTCTCAGATTAACTTTGTGTTCCTGTTCAACATCGTTCGGATCCTGATGACCAAACTGAGAGCGTCCACCACCTCCGAGACCATCCAGTACAGGTACCACCTAGTACAAGTACCACCCAGTACAAGTACCACCCAGTAAAGAGGAGGCCTGAGTTCTCTGTTGGTGTGAATGTGTGAATGTTGACTGTCTCTGTGTGTCAGCTCTGTGATAGTTTGCTCACCTGTCCAGGTGACAGCTGGGATAGACTCCGCCCCTCTGTGACCCTCAAGAGGATGAGCTGTAAACCCTGACCCAGTATCAAGTCAGGAGGGTTGATGCAGAACTGGTCTGAACTGGAGGATTTTTTATTTTTCCAGCTTTAGTCCGTTTACTCTGTCTCTGTGAGGGACGTTGTTGTTGTGTTTACATTTGTACTGTGTGTACTGACAGATCCTGTTGTTGTTTGTTTGTTTGTTTGTTTGTGCAGGAAGGCGGTGAAGGCGACTCTGGTGCTGCTGCCGCTGTTGGGAATCACCTACATGTTGTTCTTTGTGAATCCTGGAGGAGAAGACGAGGTCGCCCACATCGTCTTCATCTATTTCAACTCCATCCTGGAATCCTTCCAGGTCCGTCCAATGACCCCCCACACACCATAGACTCCATCCTGGAATCCTTCCAGGTCTGTCCAATGACCCCCACCCCCCCACCCCACCCCAAACACACAACACAGACTCCATCCTGGAATCCTTCCAGGTCTTTCCAGGTCTGTGTGATGACCCCACAGACAGGTTTAATGCATCAGTAATTCATACCACAGAGCAATGTGACTATCGTAGAGCGACAGTCTGTCAGCGGCTAACAGTGTCCCTCTGTCTGTGTCCACCCTGTCCCTCTGTCTGTCCCTACAGGGGTTCTTTGTCTCCGTCTTCTACTGTTTCCTCAACAGTGAGGTGAGTTCTTCTTCTGTGGTGTTCCTCAGGGTTCATCACTCGGAACCTTTTTGTTGTTTTTATCATCAATTAGTCAATACAGAGAGAGACAGACAGGTACATACAGACAGGTACAGAGAGAGACAGACAGGTACATACAGACAGGTACAGAGAGAGACAGACAGGTACATACAGACAGGTACAGAGAGAGACAGACAGGTACATACAGAGACATCTGTATCTCTCTGTCTGTATCTGTCTGTCTCTCTGCACCTGTCTGTCTCTCTGTACCTGTCTGTCTCTCTTTCTCTCTCTCTCTCTTCCTGTCTCTCTGTCTGTCTGTCTGTACCTGTCTGTCTGTACCTGTCTCTCTCTCTCTCTCTCTCTCTCTCTCCCTGTCTCTGTGTCTGTCTGTCTGTCTCTCTGTCTGTCTCTGTGTCTGTCTGTCTCTCTGTCTGTCTCTGTGTCTGTCTGTCTCTCTGTACCTGTCTGTCTCTCTGTACCTGTCTCTCTCTCTCTCTCTCTCTCTTCCTGTCTCTGTGTCTGTCTCTCTCTCTCTGTCTCTGTGTCTCTCTGTCTGTCTCTGTGTCTGTCTGTCTCTCTGTACCTGTCTGTCTCTCTGTGCAGGTGCGTTCGGCGGTCAGGAAGCGGTGGGCTCGTTGGCGTGACCGTCACTCGTTTCGCAGTCGGACGCTGCGTGCCTCGTCTCTGCCCACGTCCCCGAGCAGAGTGTCCTTCCACAGCATCAAACAGTCCTCCAACCTCTGACCTCCGACCTCCGACCTCCGACCTTTGACCTCTGATGACGGCGCTGAACTCACCCAGCCAATCACAGGTCATACTCTGTCAGCCAATCCCACCGCAGCACACAATCAGAGGGAGGTCTGTCAGGCAGGACTTTAGCCCCGCCCTTCATCACATGCTGACCAATCAGCTGCTTCCGCAGGGACTGCACTGACTTATCTGTAATCAATAATCGTTATTTATTGATCAGTTATTGAATAATTAGAAGTGTCTATGATGTAATCTGATCACCAGCTACTTCCTGTTTAACAGAGCTAACTACACACACACACACACACACACACACACACACACACACACACACACACACACACACACACACAGATAGAAACACACACACACACACACACACACACACACACACACACACAGACAGATACACACACACACACACACACACATACAGATAGAAACACACACAGACACATACACACACACACACACTCACACACACAGATACACACACACACACAGACAGATATACACACACACACACACACACACAGACAGATACACACACACACACACACACAGAGCAAACTGGGTGTAAAAATGAAAGTTTTTGAGTTTTTTGTGGAAGTTTCCTTTAAGTGTTTTAAACTGGAACCAGAGACGGACGTCTTCAGTCCTCGCTGACCTCAGGGGACATAAGGCTACAGCAGAGGACATCAGGGGACATCAGGAGGGGGACTTTCCAGATGAAGGACAACTTGAGACTCAGATTCTAGGATTTATTCTGACACAAACACCACCGATTATTATTTTATTATTATTATTATTATTGTTATTGATATTATTATTATGACAGATTCTTCCATCTGTGACTTCGTGATGATGTCATGATGACGTCGTCATTACGTCGTGGTGATGAAGACACGTCAGCTGTAGATTTAAACTGTTAATATTTTTGGGCCCAGTAGAGCTGTTGTTTACCCAGCAGAGGTTTTGGTGGAGACCAGTTCACTAACCAGTACAGTGACTGCAGTAACCATAGTAACCATAGTGTAGTTAGTTCCTGTAGGTCTGTTGTCGAGGAAAACTCTCAGGATCAAACACACACTCTGTGTGTGTGTGTGTGTGTGTGTGAATCGTAATTAAAGGCATTATTAATATCAACTGGAAACATCTTGATAATTACGCAGTTATAGATTTTGTAAATACTGAGTTTATAATAACAGATTAAATCTGAATTCTGAGACGTTTCAGAGACACAAGGAAGGAGTGCTGCTTTTGTCCACCGGACACTTGAGAAATTATGTTTAATGTGATAATCTAATAAACTCATGTTCAGGATGAATGTTGTTGTTTCTGCAGTTTCTGTCTGTGATCAATTTTGTGATTTTTTAAAGATAAAACTGCAAAGAAATTTTAAAGAAAGAAAACATTTTTTTAACCTAAAAAATAGCAAAACATTTCTAAGGAGGAAAACAAAAAAAATTTGAATGATAAATTTCTGAAAGAATTCTGCTGCCGTCTGACGGGTTTCTGCAGACACGGGTAGAACTGTGTCTGCAGACAGTTCACCACCTTAGAACCATCAGGTTCTCTGCGTTCTGGTTCTGAGACGTGGAGCTTCAGGTTTTTTATTCCAAACAGCTCAGATGGTGCAAAGCCGTTTGTTCTCCATCAGAAACTGAATCAGTTAAAGTGCTGACGTGATGTTGATGTTACTGCAGCCTCACTGACCACACAGCTCAGCAGCAACAGTATCATTACTATTATCATTATTATTATTATTATTATTATTATCATTATTATTATTATTATTATTATTAGCAGTAGTAGTAGTAGTATTGTTTTTAATGTTGTTATTTTTGTTTTTTAAAAACTATTATTTTACTATTATTATTTGAAGGAGGAGGAGTAATATTGTTGTCATTATTATTATTATTATTATTATTATTATTATTATTGGTAGTAGTATTCTTGTTTGGGGCGACTGTGGCTCAGAGGTAGAGCGGATCGTCCGCTAATCAGAATGTTGAAGTATCCTTGGGCTGAACCCTGATACTAAACCCTGAATTTCTCCCACAGCTGTGTCGTGTGTGTGTGTGTGTGAATGGGTGAATGTGACATGTAGTGTGAAAGTGCTTTGAGTGGTCAAAAAAAGACGAGAAAAACGCTCTGCAAATGCAGTCCGTTTTTACCGTTTGTTGTTAACATTGGTATTATTATTATTATTATTATTATTATTATTATTTGTCGTTGTTATTGTTTTATTGTTATTAGTAGCAGTAGTATTGTTATTAATATTGTTATTTCTGTAGTTATTATTATTATTATTATTATTATAAAGATGGTATGTTATTGTTTTTTTTATTATGATGGTATGTTGTTAATATGATGGTATGTTGTTGTTGTTAATATGATGGTATGTTGTTGTTGTTGTTATTATGATGGTATGTTGTTGTTATTATGATGGTATGTTGTTGTTAATATGATGGTATGTTTTTGTTATTATGATGGTATGTTGTTGTTGTTATGATGGTATGTTTTTGTTGTTGTTATGGTACTGTGAGCAGCAGCAGATGGTCTGCAGTTGTAAGTATTGATAATTATTGATCAGATGTTGATCATGTTTTTAAGTGTAATTATTGAATGCTTTGAAAAGTCCACAGTGAGAGAAAATGGAGGAAATGTCCTCCATCATCCGAGTCATGTGACGGTGATGCTGCAGGTTACCATGGCAACAGCAGCCTCCTCTCCCAGCATGCACCAGCAGCAGAGAGCAGCAGCAGGGTGGAGCCGCAGACTCACAGACGGACGGACGGACGGACGGACAGCAGCCAGGAGGTAAGACACACTGGCGCCTCCTCCCCCGTCTGTCCCCTCATGTCTGTCTCCTCCTGTCTCTCTGTCTGTATTCTGTCCATCTCCTGTCTGTCTTTCTGCTCCTGTCTTTCTCCTCCTGTCTATCTGTCTTCTGTCCATCTCCTCTTGTCTGTCTCCTCCTCCTGTCTGTCTGTCTTCTGTCCGTCTCCTCCTGTCTGTCTGTCTTTTGTCTATCTCCTCCTGTCTCCCTCTGCTGCTCCGCTCTCTGCAGATGAATCAGCAGGATTTAGAGGAGGTGCACGTGCTCCTCTGTGTCTCTGCTGCTCTACTGTCTGCAGGAGAGGAGGAGGAGGAGGAGGAGGAGGAGGAGGAGGTGACTGTGGAGTTCAATCCGAACTGAATTTATTGTGTTTGTTGCAGTTTTTACTGAGCTCACTGACTCCTCTTCTCCTACTCTCTTCTCTCCTCCTCTTTACTCCTTCACCTCCTCCTCCTCTCTTCCTCTGTAGGAGTGATGATGGAGGGACAACCCGCCCCTGAGGAGCAGTGCATGCTGGGAGGTAGGAGTTACAGTTACTGTCACAATAACACACACATAGTAACACACACAGTAACACACACACACACATAGTAACACACACACATAGTAACACACGTTAACACACACATAGTAACACACACAGTAACACACACACACACACACACAGTGTAAGTGTTGAGGGCGTCGGCCATCTTTATTGACAGTCTGTGGTTGTGACTGATGGACGTCTCTGATCAGACAACACATAATTAATTATAATGATAATAATTATCTCTGTCTCTGGTTGTGTCTCTGTCTCTGGTTGTGTCTCTGTCTCTGGTTGTGTCTCTGTCTCTGGTTGTGTCTCTGTTCTCTGATTGTGTCTCTGTCTTTGTCTCTGGTTGTCCTGCAGACTCAGACTCGTGTGCAGCAGCAGTGAAGGATCCATCAGAAGCTCTGAAGGTAAAATCTTCGTCTTTATTATGAAACACAACTTCATCACTTCATATAAACCACACACACACACACACACACACACACACACACACACACACACACACACACACAGACTCTATCAGCTGTCAATCAGCTATCAGCTGTTGATCAGCTGTTGATCAGCTCTCTATCAGCTGTGCAGAGGATTGTGGGTAGGAACAACCAGTAAAGCTGCTGGTTTTCAGACTGGAACATGTGACTGTAGAACATCCTGGTACTTTTCCTGATGAGTCCGGCAGAGCTGATCCTGAATCTGTTTTAGTCCTCCAGGTCAGCAGGAGGCGCCAGAGCCGCCAAGATGATCCCAGCCAAGAGTACAGGTACCACACCCAGTTTAACTAGTCTGACCCATTTTAACCAGTTTAACCAGTCCGACCCAGATTAACCAGTCTGATCACTTTAACCTGTCTGTCTCTCAGAGTCGGTGGACGGAGCCAGCAGTCCAGGAAGTCGTTCTCCTACCAGTCGATCCTCGACTCCCAACAGAGACATCAAGAAGGTAACGTCCCTCGTCCCTTGTCCTCTCTGTTCTTTATGAACAGTTCCATCACAGAGAGGAGGACAGTGTCTGTCCTCAAAACTGACAGCAGAGGAAGAGACAATGGCTGTGTAAAAGGGATTGGACAGGACAGACT
>NC_142193.1:30562500-30572500 GCF_026936395.1 Plectropomus leopardus
CACACACACACACACACAAACACACACACACACACACACACACACACACACACAAACACACACACACACACACACACACACACACACACACACACACACACACACACACACACACACGTTGACAGTTCAGACAGAATTATTAAAAACATAAACTGACTTCATTGACAACAAGAACTTTAAATATACAGGAAACGCCATTATTACCTATGTGAGCGAGCTAACGCTGACTCAGCATTCATCACCAACCAATCACAGCCATCGAAACATATCAACCAATCAGCTGTTTGATTATTTTTACAACTGGACCCACTTTTCAAACCCTGAGACCCCGGCCCCTCGCCACCGTGTCAGACACGACACTTCGAGTCTCTTTATCGAGTCTCTGTCAGCTGACAGGTCTCTGCTCCCAGTCAGACGAGTCTGAGGAGAAAGGAGAGAACATGCTAACCCAGGCTAACTGTTAGCTTACTCATCAAATCCGTCCAATCACAGACAGTGTCTCCCTCTGATGTCATCCCTCTCAGCCAATCATCAGCTCCCCTTCGAGTGCCAAACGACCTGTCTGTCTCTCAGCCTGTGGGCAGTTAACGTGCTTTGTACCAATAAAGTTTCTCTTGGATCTGAGGCGCTGCGTGGTTTGTCTTTCTGAGATCAGCTGACATTTGGACTCGACTGACTCCGACAGGCCGTGTCATCTGTCCAACACGTCCCATCCAGCAGGGACGTATTATCTGTCCAACATGTCTCATCCAGTGGGTGGGACTTGGTCATCAACCTGCGGGACGAAGGGGACACATCTCTGACAGGGGACATCCCAAAAAGAGGAAGACGTCCTCAATGAGACATCGCCGACCTAACCAGGAAAATAAACCCGAGACACGAAAACTCAGACGTGTCCTGCAATATGTTTTTGTTTTTTGTTTTGTTGCTGTTTTTGTTTGTTGTGCTGGTGTTTGTTTGTTGTTGTGCTGGTGTTTGTTTGTTTGTTGTGCTGGTGTTTGTTTGTTTGTTGTGCTGGTGTTTGTTTGTTGTTGTGCTGGTGTTTGTTTGTTTGTTGTGCTGGTGTTTGTTTGTTTGTTGTGCTGGTGTTTGTTTGTTTGTTGTGCTGGTGTTTGTTTGTTTGTTGTGCTGGTGTTTGTTTGTTTGTTGTGCTGGTGTTGTTTGTTTGTTGTGCTGGTGTTGTTTGTCTTCGGTCTGTGGGTCAGGGTCGTGCTCAGTGGGCGGAGCTGTTGTTTGGAACAAACTGACAGCAAAAATGTTCCTGAACGCACCACAAATAAAACAACATAAAAGTGCAGAGAAACAGATAAACAGGCTTTTATTTTTAGCTTCTATCAACAGGAAGCAGCAGCTCAGCCGGGCGCAGTACACACAGCCGGCTGTCAATCATCTGTCACTGCACACACACACACACACACAGTAACACACAGCACACACACACACAGAGTAACACACAGCACACACACACACACACACAGAAGAATTTATATAAGAGCTTCAGTCCACACAAGGACAGTCCGCCTGTGAGTGAGACAGACAGAGAGACAGTTTAGAGACAGGCAGACAGACAGGTGAGATGTGTGTGTTCAGGGGTGTGCTGTTATGTGTGTGTGTCAGTGTGTGTGTGTGTCTGAACCTGTTGAATGAAGCCGTGACGTTCAGCGGACCGACAGGAAGTCTGTTTGGATTCTCCGTCGACTTTCACACCTTCAACAACAAGTAAGAAACCCATAACTGTCCCTTAAATAACCCTTAACTGACCCTTAACTTTCACACCTTTAACAAGTAAGAAACCCTTAAACTACCTTTAATTAACCCTTAACTGTCCCTTAACTTTCACACCTTAAACAAGTAAGAAATCCTTAACTGAGCCTTAAATAACCCTTGACTGACCCTTAGCTAATCCTTAACTGAGCTGTAACTAACCCTTAACTCGCCCTTAACTTTCACACCTTCAACAACAAGTAAGAAACCTTTAAGTGACCCTTAACTAACCCTTAACTGACCCATAAACAACCCTTAAACAATCTTTCATTAACCATAAACTTTCAATTGACCTTTAAATGTTCAATTTGTGAGATGTGGGCAGTTTAAAACATTCAAAAAGTGAACTAACCCCTTAACCCAAACCGATCCAGTGTGAAGAAGTCACATTGTTGACGTCACGTCCAAGATGTCCATGAATAATTCTGCAGAGATATCCACTGTTACACTAATGATCAATCGGTTAAACTAATGATCAGTTGATAATTGTCTGTGTGTTGATGCATGTGTCCTAAATGTAGTCCAGATTGTGTATTTGAGTGTTTCAGTGAATTTGCAGCTCAGCTCCTACAATAAGTCTAAAATTCACTGTGGAAACTAAATAGTTACATTCAGACTGTTAAGTGCAGTGAATAGGTCCTTGAAGAAGTCCTTGAAGAGGTCCTTGAATGGGTCGTCCTGTGTCCTCCGCAGGTCCTTCGTTGTCATTGGAGCTCCCAAAGCCGACACCAACCAATCAGGAGTGACGAAGGGAGGGGGCGTGTTCCTCTGCCCCTGGTCACCTGGAGGCGGAGCCTGTGACATCGTCAACTTTGACCTGAAAGGTGAGTTCCTGCTTGCTCATGATCCATCATGATGTACTTCCTGTCTGACTTCCTGTCTGACTTCCTTTGTGTGTCAGGTGACGAGGACTTCAGCAGCGGCGCTCTGACCTTCATCACCTTCAAGAGTGAGCAGTGGTTTGGAGCCTCAGTCCGATCAGTCAGCAACACACACCTGCTGGTGACTACACACACACACACACACACACACACACACACACACACACACACACACACAGTAACATGTACATACACAGAAGTGTGTTTTGTTTATTGTTTACTCTGTAAACACTGTGTTTAAATCAACATGAGATCAGTGGCGACATCATCAAACTCACTTCCTGTTGATTTTTTTACACCAGCTGAAACAAACATAGCACGTATTTCAAAATAAGAGCACAAAACTAAAAACATAAGAAACAAAAAAACAAACATAAAATAGCAAACATGATATTAAAATAAACATCAAACAGACCCAAAATCTGAGGAGCATCATGTCAGCACCGCTCTGCAGCTCCTCACCAGGGCGGCGAGGCGAGGGCGGCGGTAGTTGAGGGTGGTGCCAAGGTGAACACTGAAAACAACAAACAGACGAGTCTTTGTTAGTTTTTTTGTTTGATTGTTTGTTTGGCTCTGAGTGTAAATGTGTCACCTGGCAGGCGTGTGCGCCACTTTCTCATTGGATGGCTCAGAGGCCAAGGGCGGAGTCTGGGAAAACACCTGTGGGGAACTGCCTCCTATTGGACCAAAGTACAGGAAGGTCCGCCTCCTTCTCCCCCTGCAGAGGAGTCCTGATGGAGGATGACTACCGCCGCATAGACAACCGTCTGTAACACACACCCACACACACACACACACACACACACACACTGAAAAATACACCCATGCACACACATATACAGAAATACACACATACACTCAGGCGGGGACACGCCCCCCTTACTGACTCTGTCTGTTGCCTAGGAAACGACAAGCGTTACTGTGAGGTTGGCTTCAGCACTGACATCACCAAGGTGAGGAGATGGAGGGCGGAGTCAATTATGTGGACACTAACTAACAAACTACGTCATCATGATAACAGCTGGTGTGTGTGTGTGTGTGTGTGTGTGTGTGTGTGTGTGTGTGTGTGTGTGTGTGTGTGTGTGTGTCAGGAGGGTCGTCTGGTCCTCGGGGCTCCTGGAAGTTTTTATTTTCAGGGTAAGTTAAGCCGCCACCACTTGCTGCTCAGAGTCCACGCCCACCATGGCGTCACTGAAATGGATGAATAGCGTAATGATTTCAGGTCAGGTGATCACGGTGGCTGTGAATGACATCATCAGCAGTGGGCGGAGCACCAACCCCATCCCTTATGTAGCTGGAATCAGCCAATCAGAAGAGAGGGGGCCTTACGACCTGTATCACGGTGAGTGGCGTGAGGGGGGCTTTTAATTTGAAAGGTATGCATGTATAGCTAAAATGACTGCTGGCACTACATTTCCCAGGATTCATCTGTGCTGACAGGTTGTGAGTGATTCATCTGGGCTGCAGGTGTGTGTGTGTGTGTGTGTGTGTGTGTGTGTGTGTGTGTGTGTGTGAACCCTGGATCAGCTGATGATGAGGTTCTCCGTGTGTGTGTTCTTCAGGTTACTCTGTGGCCAGCGGTCAGCTAACCAGAGACTCCACCCCCGGTAACTGTCATGATGACATCACTGACACGCTCACCCATCAATTAACCAATCAGTGATCGATTATTCATGCCTTTCAGATTATCTGGTTGGAGTTCCAAACGACAAGAACACCGCAGGAACCGTAAGATCATACTCTGTTCTCACCAGTTCTGTTCCTCTGGGTTCTGTTGTCTGTTCCTCTGGGTTCTGTTGTCTGTTCCTCTGGGTTCTGTTGTCTGTTCCTCTGGGTTCTGCTGGACTCTATTCTGTGTTTGTGTGTTCAGGTGAAGATCTACGACGGCAGGAGCGTCACATCTCTGAGAGTCTCTCACATCTTCCATGGAACTCAGGTAAGACTGTGATGTCATCAGAGTCAGACAGGTGAGACAGTGATGTCATCAGAGTCAGACAGGTGAGACTGTGATGTCATCAGAGTCAGACAGGTAAGACTGTGATGTCATCCGAGAGTCAGACAGGTGAGACAGTGATGTCATCGGAGTCAGACAGGTGAGAAAGTGATGTCATCAGAGTCAGACAGGTAAGACTTTGATGTCATCAGAGTCACGACCGCACATCGCATGTACACTCAAATGTGCTGTGCATTGTGGGTATTTTGTAGCGCACTGTTCAGTTGATGAAACTAACCGCTGAAACACGGAGAACACACTCTACAGAACGATCTCCAGCAGCTCAGCTCTGTGGTTCTCCTGCAGGTGGCCTCCTACTTTGGACACAGTGTGGCTGTCGGAGACATCAACAGAGACGGGTGAGGACACTCTTACTGGTCGACTCTCCTCCACCCAGTAATACTGTTGTACATATTAATGTACTTCAGTCTTAAAAGTAAATGTTGGTACAGATACTCATAAAAATATTGACTATAACAAAGTATTACTCTGTGAGAGTACACAGTGCTGATACTGTGTGTGTGTGTGTGTGTGTGTGTGTGTGTGTGTGTAGTTTGGACGACGTGTTGATTGGAGCTCCTCTCTTCATGGAGCGAGTGACAGAGCAGCTACAGGAGAGAGGACAGGTACATCCAACCATCATCCAACCATTATCCATCCTTCCTGTCTCTGTAATCTCAGTCCTTTGTCTGCCCACTGCTTTTGTCTGTCTCTGTGTCTTTATCTCTGTATCCTTCTCTGTCTCTGTCTCCCTGTCTGTCTCTGTCTCTCTCTGTCCCAGGTGTTGTTGTACCTGCAGAGAAGACGCGGCTCCTTCTCGTCCCAGCCTGACCAATCACTGATCGGCTCCTCTCTGTACGGGCGGTTTGGCTCCGCCCTCGCTATGTTGGGTGACCTGGACATGGACGGATACCACGGTAAGACGAGACAGGACTGTCTCTCCAATTGTCTCTCTGTCTGTCTGCCTCTTTATTTGTTTCTGTGTCTGTTTCTCTGTGTCTTTGTCTGTCTCTGAACTTGTCTCACTGTCGCTCTGTCTCTCTGTCTCAGATGTTGCCATTGGAGCTCCGTGGTCAGGTGACGGTGGGCGGGGCCAGGTGTTTATCTACCTGGGTAATAGTGATGGTCTGTCGGCCACGCCCTCCCAGGTGATTGACAGCCCGTTGCCTAGCAGCAGGACCGCCTTTGGGTTTTCTCTGAGGGCCGGGACTGACGTCGACGGGAACGGATACCCAGGTACGTTTAGAGGTTATCAATGATGGCGATCAATAACCGATCAGCTTCAAACCCCCAGCAGCTAAACAAACACGACTCAATAGCCGGACATCAAACAACCAGAGGACGGAGACACTCTCTGTAAGGTTGTCAGGTTTATGTCCTCCAGACTGTCTAACCATGTCTTTAAAGAGTCCTCCTCTGTCCAACACTGAATGAGTCCTCCTGTCTGTGTGTTTGTAGACCTGCTGGTTGGAGCGTGGGCTGCAGACCAAGCTTATGTCTACAGGTAAGAGACCATCCATCCAATCTGAGCCAGTCTGCACCAAGCTAAACTAGTCTGCACCAGTCTGAGCCAGTCTGCACCAAGCTAAACTAGTCTGCACCAGTCTGAGCCAGTCTGCACCAAGCTAAACTAGTCTGCACCAGTCTGAGCCAGTCCGCACCAGTCTGAGCCAGTCTGCACCAGTCTGAGCCAGTCAGCACCAGTCTGAGCCAGTCTGAGCCAGTCTGCACCAGTCTGAGCCAGTCTGCACCAAGTTAAACTAGTCTGCACCAGTCTGCACCAGTTTTAATCTATCAGCTGTGACGACTCACTTGACACGTTTGACTCACCTGCGGTCGGTTTCACCAAACACGGATTTCTGTTTGATTTGAGCCTGAAATAATCTGTTTGTGTGTTCAGATCCCAGGCAGTGATCCGCACCACAGTTTCTCTCTCTCTGCTGCCGGACTTCCTGAATCCAGATGTCAAACTGTGCCATCAAGGAAACACACCTGTGTCCTGGTAACTCATTAACTCATTAACTCATTAACGAGTTAAACCACATTAACAAACTAACCTGCTAATGATCCAGACTGAGGGAAGACTGAACCAACATTAGTGCTTAAGTGGTTCGGGGGTCTTTGAAAAGAGCTCCTGGGTCTTTGAAAAGAGCTCCTGGGTCATTGAAAGAGTTAGATCCAATGTCAGGTTGAGCGAAGATATAAAATATGGTGTCGTCTGCGTAGAGTCGAATATCAACACTGCCAAAAAATGTTTTAATTGAAAGAAAGAATAAAATATATTGTCTTTTCGTTTTTCCTCCAGTTTTGTGGTCCAGATGTGCGTCTCCGTGTCTGGTCACAGAATCCCGCAGGAAACAGGTAAAAAATGTCGTCTGTACGTCTGTAATCGTCCAATCAGAGCCTGACTCACTCAGCTTATTCTGTCTTCTGATTGGCTGACGCAGCACTGAGGGCGGAGCTACAGCTGGACAGGATGAAGCAGCCAATGGCGAGACGGACTCTGCTGCTGGTGACCAATCAGCCGCAGGAAACGCTGAGGCTGACCATTCAGAGGGAGGTGGGCGTGGCCTGTGTCAATCAGACCGCCTACCTGAGGGTGAGTGATGGACGAAAAACAGACACACACTAGCTGTGTCCGAAACCGTCCCCTATCACGGATATAGTGTGTTCGACATTTTGTAGTAGTGTACGAGTTCTCTGCTGTTAATTTCATCCACCGTATAGTGCACTATAAAATGCCCACAACGCACAGCAAATTTGAGTGTACACATAATGTACACTACATTCAACTCCCAACTACCACAATGCAATGCGGTCGTGTATTTCCGGGGGAAAAAATTCCAGTGTAGCGTCCTAAATCTCGATTGGTTATTCCCTCTATAGTGCACTATTTAATACACACTACATAGTGAATAGTGAGCGAGTGAATGAGGGAACGGTTTCGAACACAGCTACTGTGACACCTGCATGTGTGTGTGTGTGTGTAGTCTGAGGAGGAGGTTCGGGATAAGTTGAGTCCGATCTTCATCACAGTCAACATCAGCCTCCTAAACACTACCCAGAATGCTTTACTGCACGGACAGACACACGCTGCTGCACAGGTGAGTATAAACACACACACACACACACACACACACACACACACACACACACACACACACACACTTCTCAAAGACACTCTTATCTGACTCACACCGACACACAGTAATGTACAGGTGAGTGTCTAATACAGACCATAATAACCTCTCTGATACCATGGTTACAGCGTCCTGAACACTGAGTTAAATTAAGGAGCACCTCCATCCTTTCAAAATAAAAGTCTCTGATGCGTCTGACCCTGACTGTGTGTGTGTGTGTGTGTGTGTGTGTGTGTGTGTGTGTGTGTGTGTGTGTAGACCAGGATCATTCTGAACTGTGGAGACGATAACATCTGTGTTCCTGAGCTGAAGCTGAGCGCTGAGCCGTGAGTCACCACACGCTGCGTCAAACACCCGCACCGTCAATAAACTTTATTAACAAAGACGAGTATTGTCCAGAGTACAGTGACAGACTGAGGTATTTCCCGACAAAGTGGACAAGAGTGAAATTCTCCACAGCTGTGATCCATGCAGGTGTGGACTTGGTGTCGATGAAAGCGGAGCTCGTAGGGCCTCATTCATAAAGTGTGTACGCACAAAAGTTAAACCACGTACGAATATTTCAGCCGAAATCAGGGATTCATCAATATTTTCTAAATGCAGAACACATTAAACCATCATTTTATTTTATTTTGAGGTAAAACATTTACTTATTATTAATTTTGGCCACTTTTCGAGAAAATATTTAATGTTATTTAATGTATTTATTGTTTTGGTGAATGACATTATTGATCAGCCAGAAACTGAAAACAGAGAAATCAGGCAAGAATGACAAGTTTCTAAACTTCAGTAGTTTCTGTCTGCAGCTCCTGAAAACTCACTGAGTGTTGTTCAAAGAAAAGCTGCTGTCCCACAGTGGACACATGCTGCTGTCTCACAGTGGACACATGCTGCTGTCTCACAGTGGACACATGCTGCTGTCCAACTTTCTTACGAGCTGCAGACAGAAAACCAAAAAGTGTCTCAGTGTGAACGTTAAATTTCAGCTGAATATAAACTGATATCAGCTCAGAGAGGATTCAGATCAGGGCCTCATGATGCTGATTGTGTTGGTGTGTGTGTGTGTGTGTGTGTGTGTGTGTGTGTGTGTGTGTGTGTGTCAGTGTGTCAGACAGTGTGTGGGTCGGTGAGGATCAGTCCGTGTTGTTGTCGGTGTCGGCACAGAACGACGGCGAGGGAGCGTATGAGACCGAGCTGGTGGTCCGAATTCCTGAACACACACACTTCCAGAGCAGTCAGGTGACACTCACACACACACACACACACACACACACACACACACACACACACACACTGAGGATGATGAGTTCTGTGTGTTGCAGGGTGTGAACCGGCTGGTGTGTGTTCAGAGGAAACAGAACCAGAGCGTCATCGTGACCTGTGACCTCGGCAACCCCATGAGACAAGGACACACTGTAACACAACACACACACACACACATACACACTAACACACACACTGTCTGGCTGTCCATTTGTCTGTCTCTAACCTGTCTGTCTCTCTGTAGCTGCAGACCCGTCTTCTGTTCAGTGTCAGCCGTTTGGAGGAGGTGGAGCATCACATCACCTTCAGCCTCAGAGTCAGGAGGTACAAACCGTCTGTCTCTCTCTGTCTGTCTGTCTCTCACCTGTCTGTCTCTCTCTCTGTCTCTCACCTGTCTGTCTCTGTCTCTCACCTGTCTGTCTCTCTCTGTCTCTCTCTGTCTGTCTCTGTCTGTCTGTCTCTCTGTCTGTCTCTCTCTCAGTTGTCTGTCTCTCACCTGTCTGTCTCTAACCTGTCTCTCTCTCGCCTGTCTGTCTCTCAGTAAGAACTCGGTGAATCCCAACAGTAACGAGGTCACAGTGGAGGTTCGGGTTGTTGCCGAGGCAACACTGGAGATCAGAGGGTAAAACTATGATGTCATTTCCTGTTGATGTTGCTCAGTTTCAGCGTTGGTCAGTTTTTGTTTTCTATGAATAAATGAATTCTGCGCTCAAAGTTTCACGTAAACACCGTAAACATCATTAACAAAGTAAACACTGAAAATATCGTAAACGATGATGTCATTTTGTGTCTGCAGAGGCTCCTCCCCCTCAGAGGTGGTCCTGCCCCTCCCTGATTGGCCACCTGCAGTGCATCCTGGGAGTTTAGAGGCCGTGGGTCCTCTGGTGGAGCACATCTACGAGGTGAGACAGGTTCATGGTGATAGACCAGAACCAGAACCAGGCCCCAGTATTGGGTCG